>NC_133617.1:576110631-576414197 GCF_048593235.1 Sminthopsis crassicaudata | reverse complement strand
AAGGAAGGAAGGAAGGAAAGAAAGAAAGAAAGAAGAAAAGAAGAAAGAAAGAAAGAAAGAAAGAAAGAAAGAAAGAAAGAAAGAAAGAAAGAAAGAAAGAAAAGAAAGAAAGAAAGAAAGAAAGAAAGAAAGAAAGAAAGAAAGAAAGAAAGAAAGAAAGGAAGAAAGGAAGAAAGAAAGAAAGAAAGAAGAAAAGAAAGAAAGAAAGAAAGAAAGAAAGAAAGAAAGAAAGAAAGAAAGAAAGAAAGAAAGAAAGAAAGAAAGAAAGAAAGAAGAAAGAAAAAGAAAATCTTTTAAAGTTTGCTTATGGCCTGAATTTCTGATTCTTCTTTAAAATCCTGAGACATTCTCCAGACTCCAAAGCCTGTCATAAGTGCAGTAAATAGGTTAACATTTACTCAAGGATGTTTTGTAAAGTATTTCATCAATTAGGATTTTTTGAATCATGAAATGGGTCAGAAGAAAACAGATCCTATAAAAGTCCTATAAGAGCCTAATTGCTGTTCCATACCACCTCTTTAACTGTCTTTCTTCACCTGCCTACAAAGATCCATTTCCTGCTTCTCTACCCAGATGTTCCTACCATCTGCTACTAAACTTCATCTTCCCCACTGAGCTTCTTCCATCTGCTATAGCTGTCTTCTGTTGGAGGTTTTTTCTTCCTCAAAAGTATTATTATGCCTTTTTTGTAATACTGTTCGAATCTTAGGCTAATCAACATATTTCAGCATCTTCATTATTCACACACACACACACACACACACACACACACACACACACACACAGCCAGTATATACAAGACCCTCTCCAGTCAAAGAACTCTCCTCACACAGTCCTCTTCAATGGAAATTCTGTTTTTCGAAATACTTTTGCTTCCGTTCAAAGACAACTTTCCTAAATCTGCCTGATATGTACATTGGGTTGAGTAAATTCCTTCTAATGTTCACCACATACATGATATTTAGCATTAAGGCCTGAAAAACAATCTAAAATTCCCTCAAACTCCAGAGGTACTTAGCAACACTAGAGCTGACAACCATTCCTACATCAACAACTAGGTCTCTGTTCTTAAACTAAAACTTTTTACCAGCAAATTCCAAATTTACCCTATATGAATCTGTCAAAATGATAAAATTGGACTCTGACCTAAATTCAGTTCTATCTTTAAAAATGAAGGCTCGTTTTTCTTTTACTGAAATATAGAAATAAACAAACTGTCAGTTTCCAATTTAGTGCTAATTTTCCATTTGATGTCAGTTGTGAAGCTTTCCTACCTACTAACTTACAAGAAGCAGGTTAAAAACCATCCATTTATTTAACAAATATTATTAAAGGCCTACTGTGTACAGAGAGTACCATGCTAGGTACCAGGGAGGGATGAGGTTTCAATAAGACATGGCTGCTGTCCCACAGAATTTATGGTGTAGTAAAAGGGGAAAGATATACAGAAGACTGAAATACACAATGTGAATTCCTACAATGGAAGGACCCTCACCCACTTTGGCCTCTCTCTATGATTGGATAGTTCCTCCTAGAATCTCCATTAAAGAAAAGTGTCCAGGCCAGCCAAATCTTCATTCCTCTGCAGGCTATTTTCTGGATTTTATCTAACATGTACCCTAGCCTAGTACCTTCATCTCTCCCACCCCCCTTTTAGCTTCCTTTTCTGTGTATTCTCCTATCCGAATGTAAGTTCCTTGAGGACAGGGTCTGTCCTCTCTTCATGGTGACTGAGATATATAAATTCTGTTGAGTTGATTTAAGAGGTATTAAAAAATAGTGATATGGGAAGTCCAGATGCAAGGGATAGGACAGAAAGGAAAGCCATTTATATAATCTGCTTTCGCTTCTTTCCCTAAGGACTCACTGCCCCATGCTCCAGAACCACTTATACATATCAATAGCACCAATCACCCTGGAAGTGAGCATGCCCTCAGCAAAGCAAGAAAAATATTATCATCGATCGACCCATTGATAAATTAATAACAATAGTTTCCACTTGTATAGCACCTTTAGGTTTACAAAACACTTTGCATATAAGATTTCATTTGATCTACACAACTTCACAAAACTTAGTGAATTAGGTATATTGTTATCCCAATTTTATGAAGAAGAAAACTAAGGCTCAGAGAATTGAGTGGGTTGCTCAGAGGCACAGAACTAATGAGTGTCTGCAGTGAGATTTGAACTCAAGTTCTCTTTACTCCAAGTTGAAGGCACAACACTAGAATAACATACTGTCTCTACGAATCTTTGCTGCTCTCCATCACATGGGGTAGAGCTAGGGAAAGAAGAGGGTATAAAACAAAGTATCTGAATTTTTAAAGTTTATAATCTATTTGGAGAGATAAGTCGAGTACATGCAAAAGAATGATAAACAAGACCTGGTCATCATATGACCAGGAAAAAACCCCTCTAAATCTAGAGTAAGAAAAACTGTTTTAACCCCAAGCTGCGATATATTCCTGTGTCACTTTGGAAAGTCATTTCTCCCTATCTCAGTCTCAGTTTGTTGCTGTGTAAAATGAGAAGAGTTGAACTAGATAAGTTCTAGCCTTCCAGTTCTAAAGCTGTGATTCTATCATCAACATGCATTTATTAAGCACCTACAGTGTGCCAAGATTGTGCTAGATGGTGGATAAAAGATAA
Source organism: Sminthopsis crassicaudata (assembly GCF_048593235.1). Lineage (NCBI taxonomy): Eukaryota > Metazoa > Chordata > Mammalia > Dasyuromorphia > Dasyuridae > Sminthopsis > Sminthopsis crassicaudata. The sequence continues at coordinate 576,411,548 of NC_133617.1, read as the reverse complement.
AAAGATGAAACAATTCCTTCTTTCAGGAAGCTCCTTTTTATTATGGGATCCAACATGTCCAATGAGGACACCCTCATGTCCTCAACAAATCAAGAGAAATATTGTCATCAGTTGACCTATTGATTAATAATTATTATAGCTTCCATCTATACAGTAACTTAAGATTTCCAAAGTGCATTGCATATATGATGTTTTATATATGTGTGTGTGTGTGTATAAACACAGAATAACCATATACAGAATGGATACAAGATAGTTATGGACATTTAGGCTTGGTTGCTGTCCTTTGTTTTCAGAAAGGACCAAAATGACATGACTAGCTTAGAATCGGGCTGTGGCTGATCAGACCAATAAGAGCTCAGAATGCTTTGCCACAGGTCGGACACCAATTGTCCCTGTGAACATTTGGGATGGCTTCTCTAATTTTGTGAATCTCCTATTTCCTTTGGGCTAATTGCTTTGCTCCTTGAACACAGCACCTTCTCTGATGAGGGCATGCCATATTGGGCAGTCCTATGTCAGTGTTTCCCATGTTGAGCAATCGAGTCTACAATTCTTAAAAGAGACCCCCACAGTGTCCTTGTGTTGCTTTTTCTGACCACCTTGTGAGTGCTTGTCCTGTTTGATTTCTCCATTAAATAATCTTTGGGGCAGATGTATATTTGGTATTCAAACAATATGGCCAGCCCAGCAGAGTTGTGCTCTCTTGCAATAGATTTGAACATTTAGGATACTAGCAGTTGAAGGATCAGTACAGTAGGATACCAAAGGAAAAGAATCACAAGAGCTTCAGTTAATAATAATCATGAGCATTTATACAATTTAAACAATTATTATACAATTTAGCATATATACAGATTTGAAAAGTGTTTAGCAATACGCCATTTTGCCCTTCCAAAGGAAGAGAACAGGTATTTATTAAGTGCCTACTATGTACAAGTATTGGGCCATGCACTTTATAAATATTATCTCATTTGGAGGAAAGCATTGTTATTATCTCCACTTTACAAATAAGAAAACCAAGTCACAAAGAAGTTGAGACTTGCCCAGACTCACACACCTGATAAGTGTTACAGGCTAGATCTTCCTGAGTTCAGGTCCATCATGCACCTGTACCATCTAGTTACAATTGTCTAAGATGGCTCCATGGTGGGGGTTTGAGCTTTAAAAGTTGGATTTGATTTCTATAGGCAGAAAGGACAGGAAGGGGGAAAATATTCCAATTATGGGGGATGCCATGAGCATAGGTGAAGAACTAGTAATGACTGAAATGTTTGAAGAAAAGAAGGTAACTTCTGGGCATTAGCAGGAAACTTAAGTAAATGGAGAGGAGCAGACTGACACATGGAAGACTTCAAAAGCCAAGCAGAAGTTTTTAGACTTCCAAAACCCCTCAGAGGTTATAGGCTCTCTTAATAAACATCTCTCCTCATTGGATAGGGAAACAGAAGGGGAAGAAAAATAAAGGACTGAAAGACATAGAATTGGACTGGTGAATCATTTTATCAGAAAATGAGGATCCTAACAGCATGGATACATACACAAATTAAATTACTATTATAGCATTCACTTTCATCAGGACTCCTAAATGCCTTTGGGGTATCTTGGAATTCACAGTAGTTTTTATGGTCTATCTATCAGAAGCATGGGGGAAGTTGACATTTACTTATCCCCATCTAAATTCTATTTTCATTTGAGTCTCTTATATCATGCAAAGAAGTTCTCACTAGTCACGTTACTATGACACTAGGCAGAGAGCCAAGACTATGTGGGCCTTGAATGGGTCCACAGCAGTAGACATTGGCAGGACTGTAAGAAAATCTTGCTATTTCCTTCAGTTCTGTGTTGACACCCATTGGTTGAAGCATCTGGACTTCAAGGAAGATGTGGTTACACATATCCTTATTGAAGAAACAACACAGTGATCCGGTAAAACCATCATAAAACCCAGAGAGTACTTCCTGAAGCTTGCATGCTAATGACCACTTTACATTTTGCAACAGATTTCCTTCTTTGTTTTTCCTTCCTATGTTGGCATGCATAGTGGCTCTATAAAAGGACTGGACTTCTTATGGCAATGCTATAGGAATTTCTTCTACCAATACACATCCTTATTTTCAATCTGCACAAACAGTGAAAAGTTAAATGATTTTCCTGGGATCACAGACATTCTATATGAAAAGTTGGGTTTGAACTCAATTGCTCTTGACTATTTAACCACAACACAAAGCTGTTTCTTAATATCATGGAGCTGATTGTTAAATTTTCATTGTGAGAATGTGTACTTCAAAAATCTGCAAAGACTACAAATCAGGGCTGGTTTTATTTTTGTCTATTCACGACTTATAAGAAAGTGGTGGAGAAAATGTTAACAATGGCAATTAAACTTAAAACTGATTAAATTTATAAATGTCAATTAAACTTAGGTTTTATATATGACAGGCAGTTGTTAAACATTTACCAGCACATTCCCCTGCTTCTCAGGCACATGATAAGAGTTAAATAGAATGAAGATTATTAAACTTTAGAATTCAATTGACTTTTAAGAACTCTTAAATAGTAGTTACTAAGCAATGAAGGGACCACTTGGAATTTTTCAGGACATAAAGAAATCTTAGCCAATCCAATAGTTGTGTACATAGCAACTTTCTGTAATAGTAAAATGCCAGCAAGCACACACAACCAGCCTTTCAGAAGACCTTGTATTTGCATAAGAACTGCTGTGATTTTATTATTTTAAGTATCCTTCAAACAAAATGAGTAATGTATTTCTGAGGGTAGCTGGGGATATTTAGCCTAATGAAGAGGAGATGTAGAGGGAGAGGAGAGCTATTTGCAATTATTTAAAGAGCTGTCAAGGGGAAGAGGGATTGGACTTGATTCTACTTGGCCCCAGAGAGCAAAATGAAGAACAATGAGGGGAAATCTGAAAGAAGCAGATTTTGGTTTGCTGTAAAGAACTAATTCGAAACAATTAGGAGGGTCTAAAAGTAAAATGGGCTTCATGGAGTTGTTTTAAATGATGGGGATGCTGGTTCAGGTTTGAGTTCGAGTCTTGATCCTATCATTTATTAAATGTGTGACTGTGCAAGTTGTTTAACCTTAGTCAGACTCATTTGCTTTATCTATAAAAATGGAAGTTGGATACGATGAATGTTTTTCAGACTATGTTCTAAGTGTGAGGATTTTACAAAGCAAGTGTTCTACCAAGGTGGGGAAAGCACCGTCATGGTGGACAAGCATATTCAGGAGATCTGCTTTGCTGCCTATTTTGTCTTTGCATAAAAAAACACATGTTCAGCACATCCAGAGAACCAGTGTCTGGATGAAATCTATCAAGTAATCAAAAGGGTTCTTATTATCTAGAATAAATCTGAATTTATTCTAAATGCTTCTAATAAAGTATAACACAATCTATTTTCTATCATTTTGACAGAATAAAATAATTAGCAGCCCTTACTATTATTAGTTGTTGGGTATGTTTTGTTTTGTTTTATACATATATATATATATATATATATATATATATATATATATATATATATATATACATTGTTTCTCTTCAAATCCCTTTTATGTTTCCGTGGGTTCAGTAGGAAAGCTTAAAGGGACAAGCAGACAAAAGTCTTAACTATCAAGACTCCAGGGATAAAAAATAAACATCCATGAATTTAGTTCAAAAACCAAACCAAAACTGCAGAAGAATATCAGATATTAGAATGGTTTTCTTTAATTTGTCCTTTCCTTCTAGTGATCCTAGTGCATAGTAGGAATTATGCTACTTCATACTTCCTATTTTGAACATCTTAGTTCAATTCAACACATTCTCTCCCCGCCTTCTCCCCCCCCCCCCCAATTCCTTTGTTTTATAGCCATTCTTGGTTTGACAAATTCTTGACTCCAAGAAAATTACAAAGACACCAAGAAACAAAATTCTTAAAATGGTCAAGCAAAAATGTGGTATTGTAGAAAGAAATTAGATTTTTAATCAGAAGACTTGGGTTCTAATCTTATCTTTGAGACTGATTATTTATATCCCTTCAACTATGTCCTCTAGAAATCCTATTTCATAATTAGCTCTATAATTTCATCGTTTTAAGCTCTTCCTCTAAAGTTCCTCCCATTATTTGGCTCTCACTGAGACCTGGCTTTCCCTCACCAATCCTCCCATCCTCGTACACTCCTTGCCACTTTTCTGGTACTGGTTGTACCTCCTCACATATACCACTTCCCACCTCTCCCCAACTCACTGGCCCCATTGAAGGAGTCAGAATACTCCTTGCTCCCCATTGCCGCTTTGAGGACTCTCCCTTTCTTACTGTTACTCAGTAACATCTACTCCTTTAAAGATCACTCTATTCAAATTTGCCCACCCAACTCGGATTCTTGGTGGCTCTTATTTACCAAGATATTGTTATTTATTTTTCAGTGACTTCAGTGACTGAATCACAATTTCTCTATCTATTCTAATTCCTGTACCTATACTAGGGACTTCAATATACATGTTGTCCTTTCAAACATCCTCATCTCCCATTTCTCAATCTAAATTCTCACTCTAACTTAATTACCAAATCACATAATTACATAATTACCTAATAATGATCTCCATTCTAACTCACTTCAAGAAAGGATGTTCATACCCTTGATCTTGTCATAGAACACAGTTGCCTTCCCCTCCCATAATCAAGAATTCTGAAAATTCTTTTTTAAAAAATTATAATATTCTTTCATTTTTCTATCATTTTTCTATGCCTAACTCCTCTTACATTTATTCTTCATCTTCACTGGGATCATCAGTGTATACCTCAGTGCCTTCCCTGATCATCAATGCTGTTATGCCCTTCTCATTTTGACCATGTTAATTCAATTCAACACATTCTTCCCCCTTGCTCCTTTGTTCTATAGACATTCTTGGCTTTGACAAACTCCAGTACAACTCCTCCAGACCTACTTAACATTCTGTTAAACAGAAATAAAAGATGCCTTACAATCATGCTAACTTGGCTTATTATATATTATCAAAATATTAAAAGACATCCTATTTTTCAGAGCTAATACCCAGAAAGCAAACTATGCCCTGAGCTTAATATAAAAACAATCCTTCACATTCCCCCTCTGACAAAGTCATGTAATTATCATTTTGCCTTGACCAGCACCAGGTGTTCTCTGAGCTTGGACAAGCACTGCTGGATCCATGTTCCAGTCATGAAGCCCTAATAAAAATCAAACTTGTCTCATTGTTCTTTGTTACCTCTTACTCTCAGGGCTACATCTCACTGTATATCCATTGGCATAAATATTGAGATCTTCCTATGCTACATCAGGTGCCCCCACTAGGGGAAGGATCCCAATATCTATATACAATCTGTCTCACTCACTTTGAAATTAAGCTTCTGTTTGATTTCTGACTCTCCTGTTTCTAGACTGCTTTGTTCAGCTCCAACTATCCACAGATTGGAAAGAGGCCTGCTTGATCCTCTTGACATTAATTAATATCAAAAGGGAGATTGGATACAAAGCCAAGCCATTGGACTCTCTAATACCAGTGGGAACTTATTAGGCACTACCATAAATTTAATTCTTCAGAATCTGACACATAAGCATCCTCTTCTGGTAAATCCTCCATGCTTCTTCCTGCTTCCAAGACCCCAACTTGGTCCAGCTCCCCATTCTTTGCAAGGAAAACTCCATCCACCTCTCTTCTAGGTAATTCTTCCAGTGATCCAATTCATCTTGTGCATATCTCTGTTAACTGGTCCTTCGGTTTGCCTGTGTTGTGTGTGTGTGTGTGTGTTTAAAGTGGATGCCTCTGTAAAATTATAACTGTGTGTTTCTTATTCCTCTGCATGCTTTTGTTGTTTTTTAAACTGCATATTTCTATAAGGCTGAAACTACATGCCTCTGTAATTGAGTGCCTCTGTATAGACCATAACTATGTGCTTTGTTAAAAAAAAAATTTGTTTTTATTTGTATATGTCCTGTTATTTTGTCTGTTTTTCTATCTTTGTAAAATATAAAATGTCTGTATAATTTTTGTGTTGTTTGTAAATTCCATTACCTTATAAGATTTAAAATGCAACCATCCAGAAAAACTTCTAAGGGCTATAATCAAAGAGTTTTACACTGGGAAAGATAAATGAACTTTCATACTTAAGGCAATTGTCCCAATAAGTAGATCTAATTCCCACTTTAGATTCTCTATACAAAACTAAGTTGTAAGAAAAGAAACAAATCAGTAAGACATTTTTTTCTGTCTTTTCAACATTGGCCAAGTTGGAATTATAGGAATAAAGTCAGATAATCAAACTTGCAGAACTGCTTTTAAAAATAACAAATTAAGGACTTTGAAGATTAATCACTTTAGATTTCAGGAGAGAGCTCCTGAGATTTGAGGGATAATTTCAGGAACTCAGTCCCTTATGAAATAAGTTTTGAGGTAGAATTTGTTTTAAAGAAAAATAAGGATAAGATTTTATAAAAGTTTAGAAAGTAAATGGCAAGATTAATAACTTCATTGTCCTGGGATAATGAAGAAAAACAACTTCTTGGGAAGTAATCCCAGAGTGAAGGAAGAAAGGAAGAAAAAAAGAAAGAAAGAGAGAAAGAGAAAGCGAAAGAGAGAGAGAAAGAGAGAAAGAAAAAGAGAGAAAGGAAAAAAGAAAGAAAGAAAGCTATTAAACACTTTCATCCCAGATTCCCAAAAATAGGAGTTTAAAATGCTGGGGAAATGCAGGGAAACTTGAATTACGTTCTGGATGCAGAAAGTTATTGGCTGTGTAATTTTAGGCAACTTATCTTTGCCCCAGTTTCCTGATCTGTAAAGAAAAATAATAGTGATACCCACCTCCCTAGTCTATTGTGAGAATTAAAATGACATAATAATTGTAAAGAGCTTAGAACAGTCATTGGCATTTGCTAAGCACTATATTATTATCTCTTAATTGAATATAATTATTCCACACCTGATAAATCTAAAGTGGTTTTAAAATGTTAAAAGTAATAAGATCAATGATTTTTGTATGGAAGAATTTGGAAACATAATTGATGTCATCTGAAGTTTTTGTTTCATATTTTAAATACATAGTATTATTATTATTATTATTATTATTATTATTATTATTGTATTTCTAAATTCTCTCATATTGTGAAAGTTGAGAGAAAGTTGTAAAACCGAAATGGTATTAGACAAAACAATTGTTTAATCTGGATGCTATTACACATGAGTTGAGCTTTTAAAAGGATGTGATAAAAATAGTTATTGGAAAACTTTTAAGTGTTTAAGGAGGTATTTTGTTATAAAACAGATAATAAGTTTATTATAATAGCAAATTTTCATTTGAAAATATGTGGCTATTATGAAAGTATATGGTGGTTTAAAGATGGAGTTTCATTATATCAATGACAAATCAACTATCAGATATTGATATATATCTGAAGTCCCAGAATACGGGTTGTTTTAATGTATAGGTAAAAGATAAATGAAATGTTAGCTGTTAGCAAAACATCAGAAAAGATATTCAATCCCTAAATTATGGCTAAAGAAATTTTGCTATTTAAGGTAAAATTCTTGGGACTTTAATTTACTATTGTTTTCAGCTTTGATTACAGGGATAGTTGCCAATAGTAGAAAATGGCATGTACTACAGTCTGGGAACTGCTAAAGGTGAATGTCTGTGCCTGGAACAAGTTTTGGGGATGACCCTGACATAGTCTAGGTAGGATCCTCCTGAATCTATTTTCCCATTGAATTTTTTCCTTTCCTTCATTACTCCAGTCATTGATGAAGAAATGGGTCTTTCTCTACTTCTAAACCTACACCTGTATCACCCCTTTCTCTCTTCTCTCTCTTTCTCTTTTTCTCTTCCCCCTTCTCTCTCTCTGACTCTCATCTTCAATCTCTCCATATCTGTTATTCCTTTTCTGCTGCCTACAAACACATCAAGTCTCTCCATCCTTAAATAAAATCTTTACTACATTCAACTATCCCCTCTATCATCATATGTCTCTCCTCTTTCTCCTTGAAAACTTCTTAAAAGTATCACTTAGACTCAATGCCTCTATGTCCTCTTCTTTCACTCTCTTCCAAACCCTCTGAAATGTGGTTTTTAATCTCATCATTCAACTGAAGGAGGGTTCTTCAGATTTATCAAAGATTTCTTAACTTCCAGAACTAATGCCCTCTTCTCTGTACTCCCCTAGCTCTCTGTAATTTTTAGCACTCTTGAACACCCTCTCTTTACCTTGCTTTCTCCTCTCTGAGGTTTCATGACACCTCTTTCTCCTGGTTTTCCTCCTACCTGTCCAATCTCCCCTCATTTCCTTTTAACATATCATCATTCACTTAATGCCCACTAACTTTAAGTGAATTCCAAGGTTCTTCCCTGAGCCCTCATTTCTTTTTTCTCTATCCACATTGACTTGGAAACCTCATCCTGGATTCAATTATTATCTTTATACATGCTTCCCAGACCTCTCTATCCAAGCCTAGTCTTTCTCCTGAACTCCAGTCCTACATTATCAACTTCCCACAATACATTTCAAACTATCTAATAAATATTTCATTCTCTACAGGTCCAAAACAAAACCCATTAACTTTCCTCAAAACCTACCATTTTTTAAACTTTCGTATTATAGTTAAGGCACCATCATTCTAGTCACCATTAGTGTCATTAATTCCTAATTTTAATTTTCTCTACATTTCCAATCAGTGACTGAATCTTGTCATTTCTCTACACCATATTTTGTATGTCTCTTTTATACTCCATCACTTACCTAATTCAGTGTCTCATTACCTCTTACACAAACTATTGCCACTCCTAAATTGTTTTCCTATCACTTCAATGCGCCTATACACAGCCTCAGAACTGATTTTCCCAAACAATATGATCCCCTTCTCTCTTCCAATCAACCCCAAACACATACTTATAAACTCCTATGGCTCTTTTTTACCTTTAGGATTCAATATAAACTCATCCACCTGTTATTTATTTTTTTTTATGATTCTAGACACGTGATCATGTCTTGTTTTCTTTTTATTATTATAATTTTATTGACAGAACATATGCCTGGGTAATTTTTTACAACATTATCCCTTGTACTCACTTCTGTTCTGACTTTTCCCTTCCTTCCCTCCACCCTCTCTCCTAGATGGCAAGCAGTCTTATACATGTTAAATGTGATAGTATAACCTAGATCCAATATATGTGTGTAGAACCGAACAGTTATCTTGTTGCACAAAAAGAATTGGATTCAGAAGGTAAAAAATAACCTGGGAAGAAAAACAAAAATGCAAACAGTTTACACTTATGTCTCAGTGTTCCTTCTCTGGGTGTAGCTGATTGTGTCCATCATTGATCATTTGGAACTGAGTTAGATCTTCTCTTTGTCAAAGATACCCATTTCCATCAGAATACATCCTCATACAGTATTGTTGTTGAAGTATATAATGATCTCCTGGTTCTGCTCATTTCACTCAGCATCAGTTCATGTAAGTCTCTCCAGGCCTTTCTGAAATCATCCTGCTGGTCATTTCTTACAGAACAATAATATTCCATAACATTCATATACTACATTTTACCCAACCATTCTCCAATTGATGGACATCCATTCATTTTCCAGTTTCTGTCCACTACAAAAGGGCTGCCACAAACATTTTGGCACATACAGGTCCCTTTCCCTTCTTTAGGATTTCCTTGGGATATAAGCCCAGTAGAAACATTGCTGGATCAAAGGGTATGCACAGTTTGATGACTTTTGGGGCATAATTCCAGATTGCTATCCAGAATGGTAGGATTCATTCACAACCCCACCAACAATGTGTCAGTGTCCCAGTTTTCCCACATCCCCTCCAACATTCATCATTATCTTTTCCTATCATCTTAGCCAATCTGACAGGTGGGTAGTGGTATCTCAGAGTTGTTTTAATTTGCATTTCTCTGATCAGTAGTGATTTGGAACACTCTTTCATATGAGTGGAAATAGTTTCAATTTCATCATCTGAAAATTGTCTGCTCATATCCTTTGGCCATTTATCAATTGGAGAATGGCTTGATTTCTTATAAATTGGAGTCAATTCTCTATATATTTTGGAAATGAGGCCTTTATCAGAACCTTTAACTGTAAAAATGTTTTCCCAGTTTGTTGCTTCTCTTCTAATCTTGTTTGCATTAGTTTTGTTTGTGCAAAGGCTTTTTAATTTGATGTCATCAAAATTTTCTATTTTGTGATCAATAATGATTTCTAGTTCTTCTTTGGTCACAAATTCCTTCCTTCTCCACAAGTCTGAGAGGTAAACTATCCTATGTTCCTCTAATCTATTTATGATCTCATTCTTTATGCCTAAATCATTTTGATCTTATCTTGATATATGGTGTGGGTCCATGCCTAGTTCCTGCCATACTAATTTCCAATTTTCCCAGCAGTTTTTGTCAAATAATGAATTCTTATCCCAAAAGTTGGGATCTTTGGGTTTGTCAAACACTAGATTGCTATAGTTATTGACTATTTTGTCTTGTGAACCTAACCTATTCCACTGATTAACTAATCTATTTCTTAGCCAATACCAAATGGTTTTCATCCACCTATCATTTAAAGCTATTTACAACCTATCCTCTTCCTCTTTATAGTCTTCTTCCATATCACTCCCTTTCACATAATCTGTGGTCCAGTTGTACTGACATATTTGTTATTTTTCATGCATCATATTCCATCTCCCATACCTTTGATTTTCATATTTGAAATGCTTTCCTTCTACATTTCCAACTCTTGGAATCACAGTCTCCCTTCAAAACTCATGTAATACATGAAGCTTTTCCAGAACCAACATTCCCACCTTGTAGTACTCCCCCAAATTATCCTGAATTCATTTTGCACATATTATGTTGCATATGGTTTCCCCAGTTAGAATGTAGGATCCCCAAAGGTAGAGATTCTTTCATTTTTGTCAATGATTTCCCAATGCTTACTCTAGTTTATGATACATAAAAGGCATCTAATAAATGTGTGCTAATTAATTATTTGTTCAATTGTGTCATCTTGGGTAAATTATTTCACCTCTCTTGGCTGCAGTTTCCTAATTTTTAAAATGATGACCTTGGATAGGATCAGGAGACATAACCTAAATACATTTTGGGAAAATCCATCTTTAAATTTTAATTTTAAAACAATTATATCTTTATCTTCATCTGTAATATAGGGATAATAATAGCACCTACCTCCCAAGGTTTTTGTAAGAATACAATAGAAAATTTTTGGAAAGTACTTTTTCAAACCTTAAATCTCTATATAAATGCTAGCTATTATTACCCAGCATCCCTCTCTCAGCCCTTTGCAGCTTAGAACTAACTCTATAGAGATACATATTAAAAGTAAACATGAAGAGTTCTTTTAAAGCTTTGGGTTTAAAAAAAAAAAAAGAAAAGAAAAAGAAACTTCCATCCTATAAAGACATTTCAGCAACAAACTCATGCCTCTCACATGCTAAAAATACGACTGCTTCATTTTTCACCATTAACCCAGTGTCTTATTCATTTATTCGCCTTTGCAAAGAGTCAGAGATCGATGAGTCAGTTTCCTCACCTCCCAGGCACAAAGCCCAGGAAAGGGGGTGGATGTATTCTTAGCCTGGGGGAGACCACTTTGCTCTCATTTAATGTAAGTTGCTGGGGGGGGGGGGAGAGGAAAGGATTATTTGCCTAAAGAAGATGATATAACTAAGTACAGAAAAAGCCGGAGGAAAAGACTGAAGATCCTGTATCATTAAATTATTTCCCCATGCACATTACTCATTTCCAATCAGTCCTGAAGATACTGAAGATACAATCATCTACTTTGTGCACCTGCCAGGTTTCACTCTACATTCAGGAGAGAAAGTTCTGCATAGTCCCTGACATTCGTGCCTGCAAATATCACTTTCACCCATTTCCTTCTTTCCCTGTTGTAAAGATTCCCTTTTTTCTAGGCTCATTTCAGGAATCTACACAAAGCCTTCCCCAAAGTCCCTGTCTTCAATTTGCTTCCCCTTTCACACCACTATATTGCTACCTCTTCTACAAATGTATTTGCAAAAAAAAAAAAAAAAAAAAAAAAAAAAAAAAGGAAAGAACTATACTTATAAACTCTTCTTTCCAATAAAAGAAAAATATCCTATGCCCCTATTAATATATCCTGAGCTTTTTGAGGGTAGGTGAATACATCTTCCTGATCTTCCTATCCTCAAGCCTAACACAGTTTCTTGTGAATAGGAGGGTTAGAAAACAATAGATTTGGAGGTAAAAAGAACCTCAGCGGCTAGTTAATGCAACTCCCTCATTTTATAGATGAACATCTTTCAGGGAAGCTAAGTGGCTTACTCAATATAAACATAGATAATCAGCATCAGAGTCAGGATTTGACTCTGTTGTTCATTCTGCATAAAACAGCATTTATTAATCATTGACTATTTGCTAAGTGTTAGAGATAGAAAAAGAAGACAATCTCCACGGGGTTATTATTCTAATTAGGGGAGAAAACACACGTAAATAAATATTCATTTGGTTTTCCCCCCTAGAGAGGAGAAGGGCACAAAAGAGAAGTAGCATGGACTCAAAATCTTTAAAGGTTTGCAGACTGTGTATATTGTGTGTTGTGGTAAATAAAATGAAACGGAGACAAAGTGTGGTATGTTTTCTCAAATCAAGATAACAGCTTATTGACAATGATACATATGGCTGTTAATAAAGTGGGTCACGTTAGCACTGCAGCAAAGCCAGGGCAAAGAAGAGACCCAGGAAAGGAGGAAGTTGGGATAATTGGGAAGCCTTACAATTGCCTACAGATGGGAAAGTGAGTTGACCTTCAGGGTAGGACTGTTCAAATCCCTCTTGACAATTAGGGGTTGCTAATTGCTTTAGAGACCCCAAATGCTTCTAGTAATCGTGAAAATCAAAACCATGCCAAATCAGAACCACCCAGCTAGTTGTGCCCTCGGGGAAGATCTAACCATCCCTAGTGTTACACTGAGAGTCAAAGACTAAAGAATTGTCTTTGGAGGTAAGGAGAAGGGAAAGGGCACCCAGTTTAAGTTGGTCATTTGTTTACTGTCAACAAGTGTCCCTAGTTAAACTAGTCAGTAAAAGACCCTGAGGCTAGATGCAAGAGCTATTGCACCAATTCCCTTTAGACCATGCCTTTTAAAAAAAATAGCTTTTTATTTTTCAAAATACATGCAAAGATAGTTTTCAACATACATCCTCGCAAAACCTTGTGTTCCAAATTTTTCTCCCTCCCTCTCCCTCTTCTCCCTCCCCTAAACAGCAAGTAATCTAATATAGGTTAAACCCATTCAATTCTTCTAAACATATTTCTATATTTGTCATGCTGCACAAGAAAAATCAGATCAAAAGGGGGAAAATGAGAAGAAAAAAAAAAGCAAACAAACAAACAACAATAAAAGAGAAAATAATATGTTGTAATGCATATTTAGTTTCCATAGTGCTCTGTCTGGATGTGGAGGGCTCTTTCCATCACAAGTCTATAGGAATTGCCTTGGATCATCTCATTGTTAAAAACAACCAAGTCCAACAGAGTAGATCATCACATAATCTTGTTGTTACTGTATGCAATGTTCTTTTGCTTCTACTCACTTCACTTAACATCAGTTCATGTTAAGTCTCTCCAGGCTTTTCTGAACTCAATTTGCTCATCATTTGTTATAGAATAATAATATTCCATAGCATACATAAAGCATGACCTAATCCTTGCCACTCACTTCAAAAAGGGCTGCTACAAACATTTTTGCACATGTGGGTCCTTTTCCTTTTTTAATGACCTCTTTGGGACACAGACCCAAAGCACAATTTGATAGCCCTTTAGGCATAGTTCCAAATTGCTCTCCAGAATAGTTGGATCAGTTCGCAATGCCAATTATACAATATATTAGTGTCCCAGTTCTCCCACCTCCCCTACAACATTTATCATTATCTTTTCCTGTCATTTTAACCAATCTAAGAAGTGTGAAGTGGTTGGTATGCCAGAGTTGTCTTAATTTGCATTTCTCTCATCAATAGTGACTTATAGCATTTTTTTATATGACTAGAAATGGCTTTAATTTCTTCATCTGAAAATTGTTTATATCCTTTGACCATTTATCAATTGGGGAATGACTAATATCCTTATAAATTTTAGTCCATAATCTATATATGTTAGTGTAATGCCAGAAACACTGAGACAGGATAGAGATTAGAGAACAACTTAATTTATTGGAGATTTTGACTGGATCGGACTCCCATCTCAAAGTATCCAGCTGGAGAGACTTACTGGGACCAAATGGGATCTATGGTTTGGTCCCAGGGCTGAATGAAACTATCTTTTCCAAGAATCCAGCAAGGAATGTCGGATACAAAGATTATTTTATAGGGTAACAAGAACAATGACATAATGGGGGCAAGCACCTGGGATGGGGATGACATAATGGGGGGGAGGTACTGGAGAGGGAGAGGTACCTGATATTTTAATGATCAATCAAACATTCTGATGATTAAAAGGGAATTGAGGTGGAACAATTTAGGGAAACTGGGTCAGGAAAATTAGGGAAACTGAATCAGGACAACAAAAAGGAACTGTGGCACAACATTAGAAATGAGAAACATTATAAAATATTTCCTCAATTTTCTGCTTCCCTTCTGATCTTGGCTGTATTTATTTTGTTTGAACAAAGCCTTTTTAATTTAATATAATCACAACTACCCACTTTGCATTTCATAATGTTTGCTAGTTCTTCTTTGGCCATAAATTCCTTCTTTCTCCACAGATCTGAGAGATAGAATATTCCTTGTCCTCCTAATTTTCTTATAGCATCACCCTTTATGTTTAAATCATGAACCCATTTCAAACTTATCTTAATAAAGGGTGTTAGATATTGGTCCATGCCTTGTGTCTGCCATGCTATTTTCCATCTTCCCTAGCAATTTTTGTCAAATAGTGTGTTCCTATCTCAGAAGCTGGAACGAGTCTGGGTTTATCAAATACTAAAATACTATAGTCATTAATTATTATGTCTTGTGAACTTACCTGTTCCACTTCCCTGATCAACTACTCTATTTCTTAGCCAATACAAAATGGTTTTAATCACCACTGTTTTATAATATAGTTTTAAGTCCAATAAAATTAGGTCACCTTCCTTTGCATTTTTTCATTAATTCTCTTGAAATTCTTGACATTTGGATCTTCCAGATGAATTCTATTATTATTTTTTCAAACTCTACAAAATAATTGACATGGAACTGAATAAGTAGATTAATTTAAGTAGAATTGTCATTTTTATTATATTAGTTAGGCCTATCCTGAGTACTTTATATTCTCCCAATTGTTTAGATCTAACTTTATTTGTGTGAAAAGTAATTGTAATTGTTTTCATTTAGTTCCTGGTTTTGTCTTGGCAGGTAAGCTCCCAAATATTTCATATCATCTACAATTATTTTAAATGGGATTTCTTTATCTCTTACAGCTGGACTTGGTTGGTAACATATAGAAATGACAATGATTTATGTGGGTTTATTTTATATCCTATAACTTTGCTAAAGTTGTTCATTGTTTCTACCATGACTTTAAGCCAATTCGATATAAGACTATTTTTGAGCAAGATACATTTAGCCAAATACTAACAATTTTAATAATCAACATTACAAAATTGATATAGTAGAAATCAGAGATAATATAAATTTTTATTTCTTATGGTATATATATTAAATATGTATGCATACATACATGTGTATAAATGTATTGTGTGTGTGTGTGTGTGTGTGTGTGTGTGTGTGTGTGTGTGTTGGGGGGGAGGAAAGAGAGGGAGGGAGAAGTGGAAGGACAAGAATTATATGACAGAAAAAAATTATTTTGCCCCTTTCCACTTAGTTTTGTTTTCCCTCCACACACACATTTGCATGGGACACTTAAAGGATCTTAGAAATTGGGAATGGGTAAGGTTTGGCCTTAAACCCCCCCAAAAAAAACTTTGGCAAAAGTCTGTACCCCAAAGAGATGATGAAAAAGGGAAAAGAATTCATATGTGCAAAAATGTAGCATCCCTTTTTGTAGTGCTAAAGAACTGAAAACTGAGTGGATGCCAGTCAGTCGGAAAATGACTAAGTCGTGGTATATGAATGTTATGGAATATCATTGTTCTATAAGATATATATCAGCAGGATGATTTCAGAAAGTCTTGGAGACGTACATGAATTGGAGTAGAACCAAAAGAACATTGTACACAAGATTATGGGATGATCAACTCTGATGAACATGGCTCTTTTCAACAATGAAGTAATTCAGGCCAATTCCAATAGACTTATCATCGGGAGAACTGCATCCAAAAAGAGAACTATGGGGACTGAATGTGGAACACAACATCGTAGTTTAACCTTCTTTGTTGTTCCTTTTTTTCTCTCATTTTTCCTTTTTGATATAATTTTTCTTGTGTAGCATGATAAATGTGGAAATATGTATAGAAAAATTGCATTAACATATATTGGATTAGAGGAGGGGGAAGGGAGAAAGGAGGGAGAAAAAATTGGAACACAAGGTTTTGCAAGGGTGAATGTTGAAAATTATCCTTGCATGTATTTTGAAAATGAAAAGCTATTATTTAAAAAGAAAAAAAAAAAACTTTGGCAGATTACTAGAGTAGTCTCTAATTGGATGCTGACTGAGTTTTAGATATTAGAAATTAAGGGAGGAGTTACTTGGACTTTCTAACCCTAAAACAAAGCCCTTGATACCCAAAGCCTTGAAACAGTAGAAGACATAGCTTTAAACCTGCTGGAGCAGCTCAAATTCTGCACTGGGAGGAGAAAAGTCAACTTCAAGTTTCCTGACTCTAAGGAAGCATTAAAATCAATTATAGCCTCAAATAAATGCTCCAGAGTCTGCCCTGGTTTGCTATCAGCAAACTGACTTACTCCTGCAATATGAAAAGTGAAAGAAGTGAATACATACAGTCAGCACAGAATGCAAACCTCGAAAGCAAAGAGAAAGAAATTGGACAACAAACTCATTGGCAGCTTTTTTTTTTTTAATTCCTCACTTCTGATGGCAATAGTAAGCCTTCATGCCTTTCTATCCTAAAGCATGACATTTTCTATATTATTTTTTAAAATCTAAGATCACACCAAAGGGAATGAGCCAATTCAAAGGAGCTCCTTGGTGGGGGAAGAAGAGTGAGCAGGGCAGGAATGATCAGTCTATCTTTTGCCACAATTACAAGTTATCAAGTGGAGGATCAGATAACTCTGAATGGCTGGTATCAGAGCTGAAGGCCATTTTTGCACAGTCATTACCAAGATTGTTTTTGGAAAGCCCCTCATCTCCAAATATTGCTACATTACAGCTAAGGGATACTGAGAGCGTTGGGAATGAGGATTCAATTTTTAACCTTGACTCTGATACCAGCTTGCAGTGTAATGGGGCAAAATATTTTGTAGCTCTATATAATCCATCTCTAAGGAGCGTCTTTCCAAATATTCTAAGGTTCTATGAAAGCAATATTTTATCAGTGAGGGGAAGGAAATGAAAACCATGGGAGAGGAGGTGGGGGAGTAGGGATATATTTTGAAATGAAGGTAATCTAAAAACAAAAAGAGATCAATACTATTTTTTCTCCATACTGGAAAATAAGAAAGCAATGCAGGGAGTTTCTAAGTCCCCTCCTCCACTGAGAAGAGTAGATCCGGGTTGTCTACTTTTCCCAGTACTCATTCCTGCCCTGCATCTAAAGGAAATGCACGCATATCATCAGTTTGGGTTCACTAGGGATTTTGCCCTGAACCAGCCAGAAGTCAGTGAATTATTTACAGAGTGACCCTGCCCAGTGCATTACTTGACTACTAAAAGCCTCATTCTTCTAGGAGACTGTCCATCATGTGCAAACCTGTCTCCTTATACCATAGTTGGGGGAAACCAATGTCAAAGCCTCATCCAGGGTCAAAGCCTGTCATTTCCCCTGATTTTTAATGTGTTTCTGTGCACTTAGGAAAACTATTTAAAAAACGACAGTGGAGTTAGATAAATATAATGCATATTAGAATTGATTTGAGAGACAACCTCCTCCTGTCCCCCCAATAATGGTCACCTCCTCTTTAAGAAGGGTCCAAGTTCAGAAGTTAAAGCTGATTAGAAGTGCCATATGGGAGAGGGGGTGGCCAGGTTCCCAGCAGGGATCCTTAGGAACTAAGCTGCTTTAGGAGCTTTGGTAAACATCTTGTTAGCAGTCCCGGGGCTGTAAAAATGCAAATTACCTGAGCTGCTTGAGGCTCACCGAGGGAGACTGCTGGCACTGACATTCTAGGTCCCTGGTTCGTTTTAGCTTCCCCAAACCCAGAGAGACAAATTCTCTGGGCACACAAAAGGTCTTCCTCACCATCCTGATGCCAGCAGTCATCCCTGCAAGAGAAAAGTCTTCCACCCTCACCTCCTGCAATTTGAGGATGTCAGAGCCCCCACACTTGGAAAAGAGATGGAAGAATGAGCTCTTATGGGAGAGCATTCCTGATATATTTCAGTTTGCAGGGATATTTAGGACAAAAAAAAAAAAAAAAAAAAAAAAAAAAAGTCATACTTATGTAACACCAAGATCCCAGCATGAGCTGTCTACTCTGTAAATCACCCAATCCTTTTCTCCTCTCTTCCTTCTCCTCCCCCTACTTATATTTCTCTCTCCCACTTTCTCCTCTCTTTTTTGTTCTCCCTTCTATTTTTTTTTCTTACCTATTGTTCTTTTTCTCTGGCTCTTTTCAAATTTCTCTCTCCTAAAGAGAAGCAGCAACTTGTGTCTGGTAGATCAAGCCATCATCACCTCCTTAAGTTTCATTTCTTCTCAGATCCTCAGATCCTGATGAAGACAGTCCAGTAGGAGAATACTGTCCCCCGAAACAACCAGACCTTCCTCTATCACAGGAGTCACAATCCATTGTTGAGGGGAGAAGTCATTGTGGAGAAGGGGCTCACCTTCCTCATCACTAATAGTAACAACTGCTAACAAACTGCCAACAGGAAGATAAATGTAGGGGCCTGGGAATGTCAGTGCCCCAGTCCTGCTTCCACACTATCATGTGGTGAGACAACTCCTCTTTTTTTTGATAGGATACAGGAGTACAGAAGCATTGAGCCCCTGAAATATATTGGGGTTTCAGGACTCTCCATTTAGTCCACCAAATGTTAGGGAGCAGGGACCTCAAAATATATGGGATTTCAGGCCAGTGTCTTGAGGTGTCTCAGAAGAATTGGTAAACTTAGACGTTCTGCAAATCAAGAGGCAAAAGTTTAAGCTGATGACAGTGGGCTATTTTCCATATGGGATTTTTAGCAATTAACTAGGGGGAAAGAAGAAGGCTAAGTCCTTAACTGGATGCCATAACTAGGGTAAAGATGCCTTTTAGGCCGGCCAGCCTTGGTGATGCTCAGTAGTAATCTGACCATCCCTAAAAGGAGTTAACTGGGGGAAAGACACCATAAAGCTGGGGAAATCACAAGAGAATAGTTTCTAATGAGCCACAAAGAAGTGGGGTACAGATAGATTTTTTTAAATAGGAGAAAAAATAACCTAGGGGTTGATATAACTTCTGATAGGATATGATGGGGTCATAAAAATGCAAGGAATTGAACAAGTAATACAACCAGAGTCTATGGCAAAGGTCTACTTAGGATAACAAAAGGCCTAATTAAAAAGTCCATTTAAAAGTCTAAATAATCCTTTCAGTGTTTCTCACTGCTTCCCTCTGGGAGTAGCTAGGACAGTAAAATTCAGGATCTCTCCGGTTAGTGTCCTTCCCTCTAGCCCTCCAAGCTACAAAGTACTTGGAGTCTTTTTGTTGGAGTCCTATCCACCCCGTCACTATGAAGAAGCCATCCCCACAGCTAGGTGTCAAAATGGTTAGAGCACCAGCCCTGAAGTCAGGAGGACCCGAGTTCAAAATCTGGTCTCAGACACTTAACACTTCCTAGCTGTGTGACCCTGGGCAAGTCACTTAACTCCAACTGCCTAAACAAAAAAAGAAGCCATCCCCACTAATTGCCACCCAAAAAGGAGTCAAGCCAGTTGAGCTGAAGCAGGAAGATATTGAGAAAGATGGGAAGCAGTATGGAATGGTCAGGCCTAAGACCCCTCAAACCCTATTGGAGACAGCCTAGAATTCTAAACCCAAAAGCCTTGAAAATAGCAATGCCTCCAGTCCAGTCCCTCTCTACCCTGTATTGATGCAGCTCTGGTGCCTGTTCTTTCAGGGTCTATAACCTGAAAAAGGAAAAGTTCTTGCCGCCAAAGCTTTTGGTACTATCAAACAGTTCTACAAAAACTAATGTTTTTATTGGGGGAAATGACAATGAAAGAAGGGGGCATGAAAAGTAGGATAGGACTGAAACAAGCGAACAACAATCACAAACCATCTGTGTGCTGCTGCATCCTCAGAACCATGAGACCTTTCCATCTGATTTGCAGCTTTAGATTGTCTCCCCCATTATGATGGGAGCTCCTTAAAAGTTAGGATTGCCATTCTCTACAAATGTCTCCAATGAGTAGCACAATGCACACAGTAAGCACTTACTAAGTGCTTTTATCATGCATTCAAATTAGCAAAGTAAGAATCTTTATTCAACTTTTGACACTGAGAAAAGGATAATACAGAACAATAGGTTGCAAAAGGGCCATTTTTATTGAACTTTGGAATAAAGTCTTACCGGTCTTTCTTTGTCCTATTCACTTCTCAGTCTTTCACTAATACTGAAAACCCAAGATTTAGGCCTCAGATCACCACAGCTAATCCACCAAGAAGTAATCCATTTAACAAACATCAAGAATCTTTAGAGCCTCACCTCAAGAGACCTCACCATCTGGCAAGTTAACATCACTAACTCAGTTTCATCCTAACACCCATTTTTAAGATGAAGTTGGAAAAAATAAGGAGGAGCAAGATTTTTCAGGCCAGTGTTTACCAATTTTTTCCCCCAAGTTGATGTCTCTGTATATCTGACAGATACAAAGATTTCTGTTGACAAGAACTGGAGGCTGAAGGGAATGTTTTCTCCTTCATCCATACCCCATTGAAAACTATTTTTGCATGTATTTAGAAAAATAAAAACCATCAAAATTACTTAATACAGATATACCTCAGAAATATTGCAGGTTCCCGTCTAGACAATGAAATAAAGTATTGCAGTAAAGCGAGTCATATGAATTTTCTGGTCTCCCAGTGCATATAAAAGTTGTTTACGCTATACTGTAGTCTACTGAGTGCGTAGTAATGTTATATCTAAAAGAAAACTAATGTACATACCTTAATAAAAAAATACTTTATTGCTAACAAAATACTAACCACTATCTGACCCTCCAGTGAGTCATAATCTTTTTTTGCTGCTGGAGGGACTTGCCTTGATGTTGATGGATGCTCACTCATCAGGGTGGTGGTTGCTGAAGATTGGAATGGCTGTGGCAATTTCTTAAAATAAGACGACAATGAAGGTTTGCAATAACAATTGACTCTTCTTTTCACCTGAACACTTAGAGGCCATTGTGGGGTTATTAATTGGCCTGATTTCAATATTATTGTGTCTCAGGGAATAGGGAGGCCCTAGAAAAGGAAGAGCTGGTTGGCAGAGCAATCAGAACACACACAACATTTTTCAATTAAATTTATCATCTTATATGAATATGGTCAGTAATACCCCAGAATATTATTATAATAACATCAAAGATCAATGATCACAGATCAGTAGAACCAATATTATCATGAACTGTTTGAAATCTTGTGAAAATTATCAAAATGTAATATAGAGACATGATGTGAGCACATGTTATTGCCAAAATGGTACCAATGCATTTAATTTGTAATTAATTTGTAAAAAACAATGACAACAAAAACTACACAGTATCTGCCAAGTGCAATAAAATGAGGTATGCCTGAATCCGTTTTCTATCTACCTATGCCTGTATACAAGTAGTCTCTTATGGCTAGAATGTAAACTCCTAGAGGTCAGAGACTGTTTATTTTTTGTCTTTTATCTCTATTAACAGTACCTAATAGTATCTAGCATATTGTATTCCTTTTATTAAATTTTGTATCTCTTCCCATTTCTGTAGCATCATTACCAAAATATTGCTGCATATTTGCTATATTATATTAATTAAATTATATACTAATTATCATCCTTCCTTTCCCACTACACCCAATGTTCTTCCACCTTCAGAAATATAAATTCAAATCTGGGCATCTCTAGAGGAAGCATCTGGTTTCATGACAGTCGGACTTGGGAAAGGAGAATTCTGTAGACAGAGGCATTCTTCTTAATGACAAATGCAGAGTAGCTGAAGATCTTTATAGAGAATTTACTTTAAAAAAAAAAAGGAATGATATTACAAATAGTAACTTTTCATCATGGTAAACCAAGGTGGCTCAATACACTGTTTAAGGAAGAGTGCTAGTGTGCAGAGCAAAGCAATATCAGAATCAGAATCAAGGGTAATTCTACTCAAAATTATGCCCCCAGAAGACCCCTTCATCTTGGATGCATCCTTTATGATACAGAGTACCACAGCAGTATAGCACTCCCTGTTGGGACCTGGACTCCAAATTTTAATGTGACTTTACACCTAAGACTGAAGGAAGAATTTGTACTAGCATTTAGAAAAGTATTTCCCAAAATCTGATCATCTGTCTAGCTGTATTGTCATCAGTTAAATACCTCTGTTCTACTGGAACACAAGAAGTGGCAAGACCTTAGATTTTTCAAACTCCATAGTTTCCACTTCTCTCTCAGGTCCTCTTCTCTCCCTCCTTCCTTCCCTCCTACCCTCCCTCTCCCTCTCTCTCTCTCTCTCTCTTTCTCTCTCTCTCTCTCTGTCTCTCTCTGTCTCTGTCTCTGTCTCTCTCTCTCTCTCTCTCTCTCTCTCTCTCTCTCTCTGTCTCTCTGTGTCTCTCTGTCTCTCTGTCTTTTTGTCTCTCTCTCTCATTTGCCGGCCCCTCCTCTTTCTCTCTCCTGTCATTCTATCTTAGTATCTCTGTGTATCCCTTAGTATCTCTTAGTATCCCTTGCTCCTTTGTCTCTTCGTGTCTTACCAAGCTCTCTTCTTTTCTGGCTCTCTATTCTGTCTGTCTCTTCTGCTCCCTTTCTCCTTTTACTGTCTTTCTTTGTCTCTACATCCCCATATCTATATCAACCTCTCTTTTTTATATCTCTCTTCTGTCTCTTTCTCTTTTTAAAGCCTTATCTGTATAGCAAATTTCTGTTTCTCTTTGTGTCTATCTCTCTTTCCGTGTTTCTTCCTATCTCTTCTATATGTTTTCTCTTCTCTCCTCCCCAGAAAGTATTTGATTATATGTCCCCCTACCAAATGAAGAGAGATGAAGTATCTGAATGTAACTTTTTCAAGCTTAGTTTGTAGAACAAGAATAGTATAAATATGTGTTAAAAACAAAAACAAAGAACAAAAAAAAAACCCAACTCTTTTCTTCTGGCCACCCATCAAGCATCACTTCATTATCACTATGTAATGGACTTGAGATTGACCCTAAAAATGATCAGGAATGAATGAAGAAAAAAGAGTCTTTTTTTATCTTAAGCACAAGTAAGTACACTATGGTAAAGATTCCCCAAATTACTATAGGACATTTGTTCAGGGAACTATGGAATAATTTAAACATTGATTAATAGAAGCAAAAAGAAGAAAGAAAGAAATTTCATAATGGACTTAGATTCCTTGGAAACACTACCGAGTAGCCAGACAGCAAAGAATTGGCAAAATCTGCTATCCACCCCAAATAACTCAGGTAGACTCAGGTTCAATGAACAATTGGGTCATCATCTATTGGAAAATATCATCACGAGTGCTTTGAAATTTGCAGAGTTTTACATACATCATTTCACTGGATCTTCCCATCAAACTTATGAAGTAGGTAGTATTGCTAGCCAACTTTATAGAATGGAAAACTGAGGCTACAAGAATCAATTACTTGTTCAGGGTCACACAAACCAGTGCTTGAGACAGTATGTAGGTTTAGATCTTTCTGACTACAAGTCAAATGGAGTGTTTGACTATACCAATGAGCCACCACAGGCCCTAATCTGAAAACAATTTTTACTAATCCAAACTAAAGAATTCTTTAAGTCAAAGTAAAGGCATTTTTACTCATCAAGCAAATACATTAAATAGAATGACCAGAAATAACAGCAACAACAACAACAAAATACATATTTAAACCCAGGTTATCAATCTCCCACAACTACCCATATCACCATCAGGAGAGGGTACACTCTCTAGATCAGAAACCTTGTATTCTTAGAGCTATGGCACTTTTTTATGCCTTCTTCTTCCTGTTTCCCTGAAAAGACATAGACGATATATGGTGGGCTGCTTTCTGTTATTTCCATCTTCCTGATTATCATTGAACTGCAGATGTGATGCCGTCTCTCCTCTGTAAAAAAGTGTTTACAGCATTTTTGTGAACACAGCATTTAGCTTTATTGCTATGTCAATTGTTTTGCGAGTCAGACACACAACTTGCACTTAGCCAGCACAGTAAGAGTTTCCTAGGTCAAATATGCCTTTTGAACTACTTTAGTTCCCCTTCCAAGAAAACATTCCCATAACTGCATGATATTTGTGTTGAGATAAATACCTTTCAACTCCCATTGTGCTCTGGTAGCAAATTACCCTATAGCTTCTTTTCACGATCAAAATTGGAATAGTGGCCTTAATCTTGCATTCCTGCAGAACAACAAGATTTTGAATGAGCATGCACCCAAATTCGGACTTATGGTGAGTCTAACCTAAATGCTAATTCTGTCCATTCTTTCCTGCCACTTCCTTTACCCTTCTCAGATGTCAGAGACATTTCTATTTAGAATACGTTGTTATATTACCCATCATATTTCTTTCCTTCTCAACCAGTGGAAAACAGGTTGGAGGATGGGAGAGAATTTACAATTCAAAATTTAAAAATGAGTGTTTAAAATAAATTAATTAATGAAAAAAGAAAAAGAAAAAAACAATAACACATTGTTAATATCATTTTCATGTCTATCAATCTTAGTTTTGATAATTAAAACCCAAGGTCCATCTTTCAATAATATAAAAGGAACATTCTGCAGATGGGAGAAATAAGAAGAATCATGTATCTATCTTGCTTAATAAACTAAGTTTTTTCTGGAGGTTACCTCCAAGTGCATGGAATAATTAAGAGGGCTGCAGATATAGTTGCATTAAATATACATGTCATCAATTATCACATAATTTTGGCACCAATGTTTAATATGTGCTTCCTTTGATGTAATAGTGCTTCCTTTGGAGTCATCATATGCATTTTTCTCATCTCTGTTCTTTCTCTGAGTGTCCTGAATTCCTTACAACAGAAGCATGCAGAGGATGGGATATTAATGCACAAATTTAGGATTTGTGATATCGCATATTGGAAAGTAAAAGGGCCAGTAAACCTATTCATTTATAAACCCTGTGTAAAAGTTTGAAAACAAAAAAGTTAAATTTATAACAAACTTGAACCAGAATGAAAATGAGAGACTACATACAGGAAATGAAAGTCTTGAGACTACAAAATTAAAAGCCATGAGAAAGGATGGCCAGCAGGGGAAAAAAATCCACAAACATCATTTCACAAGCACCAAGTTTTTCAACAAGGGCACGGGTACAGTTAATGAAAACTTTACCTAAAATTAGAAAACAAACGCCCAGAAGTCTGCTTTGTTTTCAAGGAAGAGAAAGGGAGGGAGTCACTTTCCTTTGTTTTCAAAGGATCATGAGCTGTGATTTTTTTTTTTTTTTAAAGATGAATAAAGATGGATGCAAATTGACCTCAAATAAGCAAAACACAAAGACACAAGTGCTCCACGGGACTGGGAGTCAATTGCTGCATCACCTTTGAACTAGCCTGGAAAGTGACAGGAAACCGGAACAGATCCCTGTCAGATTTATGGATTCTAGAGCATTGGGAGACCCAGTGCAATCAGCTGAATTCTCTTCTACAGGAAGCTCATTTCCAACCAAATTCATTTTGCATACAGCGTATGTTTAACAAAGCCTCCCCCAGAATTCAGCCCCAGGCCTTGAGAGAATAATGGGAAGGAAGAAAGTAATGGGGAGAATAATTTGCTTAGGGGCTTATGGCTCAATAGGCAAATGACTAAATTTTGTTTAAGTGAATTCCTAGATTTCCTATCATTATAGCACATAAAAAGCACCAGAAATAGAAAAGATAATGGCTAGTTTTTGACGGAAGCAGAGTCTTTCTCTGCTTCAATATGACATGATTAGCTAAATTCAAATATATAGCAGATATGTTAGAACAAGTCCCTGGACAAATCATTGAAATCTTTTGCTAGAAAGAAAGAGGTGAGGTGGGGTTCCAAACAGATGCTAAGAAGAATGAAACCAAGAGTACAGAAAAGGCTAAACAATGTTTTTCTTATTGGTCATATGCATCTCATTAATGGTCCAGTAGATTGAACACCCTGTCTGAAGTCAGGAAGAGTCATATTTCTGAGTTCAAATCTGGCCTCCAACACTCACTGGCTGTAGGACCTCGGGAAAGTCACTTAAGCCCGTTTGCTCAGTTTATGCATCTATAAAATGAATTGGAGAAGAAAATTGCAAACCCTCCAGTATCTTCACTAAGAAAACCTAAAATGTGGTCACAAGGAATCAGATCCAATTGAATAACAGCAATAATCTCATTAAAGCCTAACATCCTGCCCTTTCATGGATGGCCACTTGCTTTATTTAGACCAGCAGCTCCCCAAAGAGGATCTCTCCCTCCATTTCTCTGTTATGAGTTAGGGAAAATAAGCATCAGCAACAACAACAAAATGATCATCGTGGTATCATGTTGTTCAGTAAAATCTACCACTTACCAGCTCTGTTACAATATTAGGCAAATAAAGGCACTTTACTCTCTGGGCTCTCAGTTTCCTCTTCAGTAAAATGTTTATAGTGATTTTTTAACTACTTTAACTCATAGGATTGTTATTTCTTTAAAAAAAAAAAAAAAAAAAAAAAAAAAAAAAGATGTTTCTCCTCTTAGGGAGAGATAACTATAAACTCCAAAAAAAAAAAAAAAAAATTAGTTTTAAATGTTTATAAACCTATTCCCTTTCTACCTCTTGGTCAAAGATTGTAATTAAGTCAACACAACCATTGCCTCTGGAAAAGGTATATCAATGGCCTCCGCCATTTTTCCACTCATCACAATTGTGGCATCCCAGAGCCAAATCCTTTCCCTTGTTATCGCTTTTATAGAAATGCTTATTTTATTTGTATCTCCAGCATTTAGCCTAGTGCTTGGCACTTTAACAAATGACTTCACTTCGTTCAATCTAGTGATTTGCCCAAGCTCTTACATCTCCAAAGTATCAGAGCCAGGACCTTAACCTTGACCTTTAGATTCAAGCCCAAAGTCCTTCTTTTCCATGTTGCCGATCTCTGGCCCCACAAATGAAAGCATCAAGTTCTCTATAAATGTAAGGTATCATCACTGATGAATTATAGACTGACTTTTGTGGATGCCTTTCTGCCTCATAAAACAGGTTTAGAGAACTCATTGAAGAGAAAACTCTTTCTATCGATACTGGATGACACTTTTTCTGGTTTCCAACTTTTGAAAGTTACCTTGAAAGCCGAGAGATGAAACAGAATTTTCCCAAAGACACACAGACCATTTGTGCCTGAGAAGTTCCTATCTGCTTCTTTATGTAGTACACCATTGAGCATTCCAGTATACCTACTACTTTATCTACATTTTCTCATTTGAGACTCACAGCAACCCTATGAAGGAGATACCATTTTATTTTCATCATTAATTATTATTCTTATCTCCATTTTACTAATGAGGAAACTGAGTCTCAGAAAGGTTCGTAAAATAATAATCAAGGTCACCTGGCTAGTAAATATCAGAGATTTTAAAATCAGTCTTTTTATCTCTAAATCTAGCCATGCCAGGAAACAATATTGCATCCCCAAATATTTTCTTTGCCGACTGATTTTGGTAATTAGTGTCCCCATTTGGGGTTTGCTTGGTAAAGATTCTAGAACGGTTTGCCATTTCCTTCTCCAGTGGATTAAGGCAAACACAGGTTAGGTGTCTGAGGCAGGATTTGAACTCCAGTCTTTCTGACTCCAATTTAGCACTCTATCCCTAAGCCTCCTCTAAGTGCAAGCCCATATGTGATTTCTCTTAGCTCCTTCCATCTCATTTATTCTTCTCTCTCAGCTCCCATTAGGTGCTGGACACAGAAACACAACCATCTAGGAAGAGGAGGCAATCTTTGTCGGACACCCCTATTGTACCGCACACCTGTTGCAAGCGTCCTGTCTGCTTGCCTCTCTGATTTTCTCCAGCGACATGCAAGCATCTGGCTTTCAGCAGCTGTTCCCACACACAGAGAGACGTTAATCTCTGCTGCCAGATCCACTCTACCCATTGTCAGTTAACCCTGAGCTCAACCTGAATAAGTCAAAGCCATTTTTTAGTCCATCCCTTAAAGGAAATGAGTCATATTAGCCTTCAGCCAATGGTTTTCTATAGGAGATTCTGCTTCCAAGGAAATTCTTATGCTGATTAAAAGTCTATCAGCACTTTTTGAGGATGTCCTTTTAACGTGGATGTCCTTTTAGCAGAAATAGAGGTCCATTCTGCTGGTTAGCTCTTGACTTTAAGAGTTTCTTTACCATAAGATTGTTAAATTGAAATAAAATTTAACCATGTGGCAACTCTTTGCAGCTGTTGAAAGACAATCAATGGAGAAAAGAGACCTATTCTCTCTTCAGAAAATCTAGATTTAGACACATTTTGATTAAGGAACTGAAGCATTAGGGTAGAGATGAGAAACCTCCAGCCTTTGATGCCAGATTCATTGGGGGAAGGAGTTGACATGAGTGTTGATTGATTGATTGATTAGATTCCCATATAAACACTTAGGAAATACTTTATTTTGTTCAACAACAAAAACACAAAAGATTTCACATTGGAACCCATAAACAGTTTGTTTGTTTTTTCAATCATTTAATTTATTTATTTACAAGATATATGCATGGGTAATTTTTCCAACATTGTCTCTTGCAAAACCTTTTGTTCCAAATTTTCCCCTCCTTTCCCCTACCCCCTCCCCTAGCTAGCAGGTAGCCCAATACATGTTAAATATGTTGAAATACATGTTGAATGAACCCATAAACAATTAAGGCAACTTTTTTTCCCTCTTTCTGCTGAGCCTTCATTCCAGGGAACAATACTGATTTATTGTACTGCCCACCCATAATTGCTGCTCTCTAGCCAAAAAAAAAAAAAAAAAAAAAAAAAAAACAACTCCAGGATTGCTAGAGTCAGGTTGTATCACCTGTAGATCACCAGGCAGAATCTGCCAGTGGCTGCTAGAGATCTAACTCAAACCTGTAGAATGGATCTCTTCTTGTGGGAAGAGGAGGAGGAGGAGGAGGAGGAGGAGGAGGAGGAGGAGGAGGAGGAGGAGGAGGAGGAGGAGGAGGAGGAGGAGGAGGAGGAGGAGGAGGAGGAGGAGGAGGAGGAGGAGGAGGAGGAGGAGGAGGAGGAGGAGGAGGAGGAGGAGGAGGAGGAGGAGGAGGAGGAGGAGGAGGAGGAGGAGGAGGAGGAGGAGGAGGAGGAGGAGGAGGAGGAGGAGGAGGAGGAGGAGGAGGAGGAGGAGGAGGAGGAGGAGGAGGAGGAGGAGGAGGAGGAGGAGGAGGAGGAGGATACAAAGAGACTGAGAGGCAGATGCTTTGTCTGACCTCTCCTTTCCTCTGCCTTCAATTTATTTCATTCCCAATCCACAAGGAACATCTGCGAAAGCTGTTTTGCAACGCCTTCAAGTTTATGATTCACAGCTGTGGAGGCTCTCAGAGAATTGACCTGCCCCTTCACCTAGGCATGGTCCTTAAAATCAGGAACACACTTTGGAAGACCTCTATAGATCTTCCTTAGTTGTAGATCTATCTGACCATCTTCAGAGTTAGTCCTCCTCCCTCCCAGTGATGAGATAAATGCCTAAGGTAATATTTGAATCTTCCTAACTCCAGATCCAACACTTTATCCACTATTCTAAACCAGTGGTTCTCAAAGTATGGTTCAAAAAATCTTAAGGGTCTCTGAAACCTTTTCAGAGGGTCTACAAATTCAAAATTAGTTTTTATTTCTAAAACTCTATATCTATAAACATAACCCACATAAACAAAATTTCTTTGGACAGATCTTCAATGTTTTTAATATATGAAGATACTGAAAACCACTGTTCTATATCATCTCTAACTTTAGACTCTTACATTGGAAGGAAGTTTAGAGGTATATAATTCTACTCCCCTCCATTATGGAGCAGGTTACATCCAGATGTACATGTAGCCTCCCAGATGTATACATCACTCTCCACGTGACAGGGAGTTCCTTATTCCACTAAGCAATTGCATGCCATTTTTATACAACCCTATGTAATTCTGGCAAGCTAAGTGGGGCAGTAGATAGAACACTCAGCCTGAAGTTGGAAAGATTCATCTTCCTGACTTCAAATCTGGCCTCAGATAATTATTGACTGTGTGACAATGGATAGAAATTTAAATGTCTCATCTGTAAAAATGAGTAAATCCTTCATCTGAGGAAGGAAATGGCAAACCTAGTATCATTGCCAAGAAAACCCCAAATGGAGTAGTGAAGAATTGGACACAACTGAACAACAATAGCACATTGTTTGTCCTTCATTTTTTTAAAAAATGTATTTTTGTTCCCCAATTTCATATAAAAATTTTTTGTAAGATTTTGAGTTCTAAATTTTTCTCTCTTCCTCCTTTACCTCCCCACATCCCAAGACAGCAAGAACTGATATGTTCTTCATCTCTGAAAAGGACCAATGATATCATGAATATATATATATATGTATGTATATATATATGTATATTGTGCATTAAACTGAAGCCCAGTTGAATAAAATTGTCTCTTTTTGAGTCACCAAAGTCCAGTGACAGCACAAAAACCAGGAGGACTGGCAATGGCCCAGGATGCAATGGACAGCTTTGACATCTTCAAAGTCTAACTAAGCTCTAAGTGTTTCACAGCACCTGCTCCAGCCACCTTCTTGGCCCTGGAATAAATTATCCTTACCTACATTCTACCCACAGAAGTTTTCATGTCTTTGGGCTAGACTTCCCCCTAACTCAAACTGACAGGTATGAGACTCATTGGTTACCCTCAACCTGGCTCAGTGCATCTGCCAGGACAGTTTGACCAAAGCGGGGCTGATGTGCACACTACAACTTCTTGTTGGGTGAAACAAGTGAAAGTTAAGTATTTCACCAAAGGTGGATCAGCAACCCTGAAAAGTGTTTGGTAAGCATTCCACACCAGAGGTGTATACCTTAGGAGCATCCCACACACCCCACAACAACATGCAACTCTAGGTTCAAAGTCTTTTGTCTGTGATTCTCTTCACTGGTGGAGATCATGCTCCATAACTGTCTGGAAGGATGCGTATAAAATTATTGAGAGCTTAAGAAAAGAGACCCTGATTTTCTGACTTCAAGAAAAAAGACACATATCTGGTATATTCCCATTTGTATAACTTATCTGATTTCTATTTGCTGTCATTTGAATAAATGGGTTTAATTGCTATTTACTACATGTGTTCTTTGTGGAACATGTGTGTTCTTTGGCATTTGCTGGGAAAACAGTTGAGCCTTGGATTTGTAGTTTGAGGTACTTTCTCTCCAGCTCAACTTAAATTTAAAAATTATTTCCCCTACACTAACAATATTTAGTACAGATAGGTATCTTCCTGATTCCAATCTCAGGGCTTTATTAGAGAATTAAATAGAGCATACTTCTTTTCTCATGAGAGCAGAATGACCAGCCTCTGGGTCCAACTTCTTGGTTTTCCTGGTAGGAATCAAAGTCCCCCTTGGAGAAGGGTTGGTAGAAGAGATTCTCTTGTTGTTGTTGCTATTGTTATTGAATTATTTTTCAGTCACTTTTTACTCTTTGTGAACTTGGGGTTTTCTTGAGAAAGATACTATAATAATTTGCTATTTCCTTTTCCAGCTCATTTTTACAGATGGGGAAACTGAGGCAAAAAAGGGTTTAAATTACTTGCCCAAGTCACACAGTTACTGAGCAATGAAAACCAGATTTGAATTCACAAAGAAGAATCTTCCTGCCTCCGACCCAACCTTCTATCCATTTAGCTGCCTCCAGAAGATACTCTACACATATCTAACAATGCTTCCCTGTGAGCCATCTAAAGAGATCCATATGGACACACATGACTTACATGAGCAATATATATTCACAGACACCACTTCCTACATTTAATTACTTGGACGTTTTCTCACATAGTAAGTTGAAATCTGCTTGAATAGGGCATCCATTTATTGGTCCTAGTTTTTGCCTTTTGGACCCTCATAGAATGAGCCTATTTGACTTGATTTTCCTTAAAATAACTGAAGGAACGAATTTCCATAAGTAGAATTTCAGACTTTGAGCCATGTATCTGGAAGGAGTTGAGAGTAGGGGATATTTAAGGAGCAACAAAGCTTGTCTAGCCTTTCAGATCCTGTCAAAAACATAAATCCACTTACTTCTGAAGACCACCCTGTACCTCCTTAAAGTCTTCTTGGAGTTAATCCTCCAGATTTTGCTAGAAGATCTACTTTCTGGTTCTAGAGGAGACCACCTCTGCCAGATTATTATGAACTTTAGGCAGGATCACACTAATAAGTGTTTAACAACTAAATCTCTAAGGAGAAAAAAAAAATACCTTACAATACACTTTTCCATTTAATTTGCATTATTAGCATTTTCTCCATTACTTTATTTTTTCCCCCATTACTTTCTTAAGTTTAGACAATAAACAAAATAATGAATGATTTGTAATGTTGTCTCAGGTATAAGTGATCACACTGAAAATTTAACAATCTGCTCTCATTAGTTCCAATATTTCCTTGGCTCAAACCTTTTAACAGGTTCCTCCTGAAGTTAAGCCAAGTAAAAAAGACTATACTACACACAATAGCCTAATGGTTAAATCATCTGACCTGGAGTTAGAAAGATACAAGTTCAAAAATGGTCAAAGGGACTTATTAGCTAAGTGGATCTCTGTCTGCTTCATTTTCCCCATCTGTGAAACAGAAATAATGTACTTGACTCCCAAGGTTGTTGTGAAAGTAAAATATGATTTTATTTATTAAGCATTTGTTAAGGCAGATATTAAAGCACCAAGTGGGATGGATAGGTAGAACAGTGATAAAGTATCTTCCAAGGCATAGAATCAGGAAAACTCAATTTCATGAGTTCAAATCCAGGCTCAGACACTTACTAGCTATTTGATCCTGGGCAAGTCATTTTATCCTGTTTGCCTCAGTTTATTCATCTATAAAATGAACTAGAGAAGGAAATGGCAACGAAACCCAAAATGGGGTCACAGTCAGAACATTCTGAAAAAATGACTGAACAATAACAATAATACCACAAAGACTTCACTAATGCAATCTACATTATTCTCCTTTTAGTGATGTCTCAGCAGCCACACTTGGGAAATGTCACTGAAGATGCTTCCTTTTCTGACGGAAACAGCTTGTCACATGGCAACCAGACATGGGAAAGAAAGCTGTTGCCTCCCTAATGACAAATAACAGAGCAGCAGGAAGGATTTGGAAGCTGCAGGAAGTGAGCGTTGAATACATAATCACGGTATCAAGCTCTGTGCTTCAAGGCCACTCTCTGCTGCTGACTACTCCAGGATGGGCCTTGGAGAGGAGGCGCAAATAATAGCTTAATCACATTGACTCAGATCTTATTTTCCCAAGTGGTTTAATTTATAATTTATCTAAACTTTCATTATAAAAGAGAAGGAATTCTGTATTCAGGAAGCTTAGTCCTGTTTAATTTGGTCATTTAAAAAATAATAAGATTTCCATTATAACTTCATTATAAAGGCACTTACATCTAAGAGATGACCTATGAAAGGGAGAAATGGTATAGGGAAGAAAGAATGCCAGTCAGATACAGTCATCAGGAAATCTCATTTCTAGCCCTGCTTCTGCCACTAACTACAATCAATCAAAAAGCAATAATTAAATAAGTGCCTCCTATGTAACAGGCACAACAATTTATTGTATCTGACTCTGTGACCCCTTTTTGAGTTTTCTTAAACAAAAATACTGAAGTAGTTTGCCATTTCCTTCTCAAGTTCATTTTACAAATGAGGAAACTGAGGCAGAGTAAAATGACTTGCCCAGAGTCACACACAAGAGTCAGAATTCAGATTTGAACTCAAGAAGATGAGCCTTCCTGATTCCAGTCAGGCCTGGTCCTGTGCAACACAACAACACTTACCTGCCCCAAATTACAATCCATTAAAAAGCATTCATTTAGTGTCTCTTATGTGCCAGGTACTGTGCTAGGTATTGGTAATGTAATGAAAAGAATGAAACAGTCATTAGCACTACTGTCTATCTACCCAGGTTACTTATATCTTCAGAAGCTAACAATTAATGTGCAACAAGAAGATGGTATTTACACACAATATTGTATCTAGATTATATTGTAACATATGTAAAATGTATGGGATTGCCTGTCATCAAAGGAAGGGAGTAGAGGGAGAGAGGGGATAATCTGGAAAAATGAATTAAAAAAAAAAAAAAAAGAATGAAACAGTCAAAAATGCCTTCAGCCAGCTCACATATTTTAAGCTTAGACGATTAATTGTCCAATTTGTTTCCTCACACAAAATGAATATATGATCTCTAAAGTACAAAAATCTCATCTCTTATATTCTTTAACGAGAGTATTTCTATTGTCATTCAAAAAGGGACCATGTATGACAAAAAGTACACTAAGCTTGTGATTACTAGAAGCATTTTTTTTTTAAACACAGTGGATGTAATGGAATAGTGTTGTACCATGAGAAATCATGAATATGGTAAATTCAGGAAGACATCTGAATTGATACAGAGTAAAGTAAGCAGAATGATGGAAATAATATACATATGGACTAGACCAATGTTAATGAAAAATAAATGGAAAAAAACAAATAAATGAAATGTTATTCTATTGCAATAATTGTCATTGTCTTGACTGGACAAACCAAAAATCATCAGCCAAAGAAGGACAATTATTGAATCTGAATGTTTAAACTAAAAGTATCAATGAAGAAGAAGTGGAAAAAACATATCTCCCTCCCCTCTTTTCAGAAATGAGCAACTAGAAAAATGGAATATTGTAAATATTCTCAGGTATAGATGGATAGATAGATACATACATACATCTAGAGATATAAATAGATATAATGTACTGAACTTTTTTCTTTCTTTTTACAATTTTGATTTCAAGAATACTAGATGAAGTTGGGAGTCATATAATGTAAAAACAAAACATACCAATAAAAATAAGAGGGGTTTTTTTAAGTGCAACTTCAATTCAATGAACCTTTCCTTTCCCCACCCCCATAGCTCTGGGTATGAAAATAGGGATTACAACTTATCATAAATCCTAGAACAAAGTAGGTCCTTATTGACTATTTGCTGATTAATGCAAAAGGAGCTTTATGCACAGGGTTATAAGGAACACTGATAAATAGAGCCTCACCATAAGGGTATATATTAAGGGGAGTCTTTACAAACCATTTCTCCTCCCTGTCTGCCAGTACTTTTTGTACCATACCCCACTCCATTTGACTGATTAACAACAGATAAGCAAATTGAAGCCAAGTTATTCTGGTTGGAGGGGGGGGTGTAATAGCAACAGAAACCATTAGATTGCCCTCATTACTTGTAAATGATCTTCAAATTTAAACTGCTTTTAGTACTCAGAAATATCAGCAATCTAATTTGTTCCCGGTTTGAGGTCAGATTGATTATTTCATAGGAAACAGAAATAATTTTCTTTCCATATAGCCCCACTTCAGGCTGATTAGACAAGCTCATAGAAAGATTATTTTTCAATTATATTTAACTCTATGACCCCATTTTGGGGTTTCCTTGGCAGAAATGCTGGAATGATTTGACGTTTCCTTCTCTAGCTCATTTTACAGATGAGGAAACTGAGGCAAGCAGGGTAAAATGACTTGTCCAGGGTCACACAGCTGATGTCTGAGGCCACATTTGAACTCAGGAAGATAAGGCTTTCTGTTTCCAAGTACATTTTCCTACCCCCTACCCCACCTAGTCACCATGGCCAATCTCAATCTCAGCCCTCAGCAGTGATGATGCTTTTTGATCTAAGGAGGCTTCGCTATGCTGCTTTAAGTATCTCCCACAGCTCTGGACTCTCCTCAATCTTGAAATGATGCTGCCCACAATGAGGAAGCTCTTGAAAGCAGAAGAAAAGGAATAGGGAACTCTCCAAGGACCATAAGGGGGATAATGCATCCATTCAGCTTCTCTTATTTGTCAGGTTTCCATGTGCTTCTTCAGGGATAGTAACATTAATCCTATCACCTAGGTTAAGGGGTTCTTAGCCTGGGGTCCACAAACTGGCCTCTGGAATCTTTGAATCAGATCAGGAAAGATTGCAATTGTTATATAATCTAGGCATACAAGTGGCCTGCAAACCCTGCAGAGAATTCAAGGAGTCCATGACTTTGGTTGGGAAAATGTATAATTTTTTTTAAGCTGTAGATGAAATGTAGCATTTTCTTCTATTATGAATGGAGGCACAAATCATTATTCTGAAGAGTTCATAAGCTTCATTGGATTGTCAGAGTCCAAGGCAGAAAAAAAAGGTATAAGAAGGCTGGAAAGGGAGCAAAGAGGTAGATCATAAAGGCTTTAAAAGTCAAATAGAAGATTTTGTATTAGATCCTGGAAGTGATAGGGAATTACTGGAGTTTATTGAGTAGGCGGGGTAACATGGTCAAATTTACCCTATAGGAAAATAGCTTATAATTAAGTGAAGGATGAACTGGAATGGGAAGAGAATTGAGACAGGGAAACCAAGTAGAAGGCTATTGTAAAAAGCTGAGTCAAAATGACTAAATATAGAAATGTTTTCCATGATTGCATGTGTATAATCGATATCCAATTGCTTACTGTCTCAGGAGGGGTGAGGAAAGGGAGGAATAGAATTTGGAATTCAAAACTTTTTGGGAAAAAATGAATATTAAAAACTGTTTTTACCTGTAATTTGGAGAAAAATAAAATATTATTAAAATTTTTAAAAGAGAGAGAGGTAATGAGGGACTGTACCAAGGCAATAGCAGATCAAAGGAAAGAAGGGGTCATATTCAAGAGATGTTACAAATACATAATGGGCAGGACTTCCAACATATTGGATTATAGGGGGATGGTCTCTGAGAGAGAGGGAAGTCAAGGATAACACATAGCTTGGGAGTCTGGGTAACAGAAGATGTTGATGTCCAGGCAAGGCAATAGAATGGAAACTAGGAAGAGAGAAGGATCCAGGAAAGAAAATTAATTTTGTTTTGGACATGTTGAATTTAAGATGTTGATGGAACATCAAGTTTGAGATGCCTAATAGGTATAAAATGGATAATTGGTGCCATGAAACTGTCAGGACAGAAACATTAGGATTGCCTAGTTCACTAACATAGCCTAATCAGATGTTTTTCTGTGGTGATTATGATTTCTCAAGGTCAAGTCAGACTCCACAGAAAAGGAAAACCTCCTCCTGAGCTCTTAAACACATTGTTTTTCAAGGATTCTTAGACACTTGAAAGGACCTTAGAGGTCATCTAATAAAACCCTCAAGTTTTATAAAGAAGTAATGTCTTTATTCAAAGTACCTTGGAATTCAACTCAAATCAATTCAATAAGCATCTACTAAATGTCGACTGTGGGCAAGGCACCGTCCTCAGCACTAGAGATACAAAGACAAAACTGAAATTTAAAGCATACCCCTTTCCCTGAAATTCCACTGCACACAGCTGAGTAAAGATAAATTACATGCAAAACAATTGAAAGTAATATCAGGTTTGGATAGCTGGGAAAATCAGGAAAAAAGAGATAGCATGGTGTAATGGAAAGCCCATTAAACTTAGCAGCACTGGAATGGAGTTTAAATGCTGTGTTTGTGTGACTACCAATAGGTCATATAACCCATTAGGCTCATCTGTAAAGTGATGGGGTTGTACTACATGATTTTCAGGGTTCCTCCTTGCTCAAAGCCTAATCCTACATCACAAACCTATGAAAGGAATGACGGATTCTATGAAATCAGTGGTGGGAAGGACAGTATACCAAACATGTAAAACAAATACTACTCATATGCATGGATTATATAACAATTGCAATCTATCCTGATCTCATGGTCCAAGATCCAAAGTCATTGACCAATGCAGGGCAAGACCTGTGTCTGAGAGCTCAGCTTATAAGATAATGTGATTTCATGCCATGACCTCCTTACCCTTGGTAAATGCTAAAAGAGCTAATTTGGGCTGCATATTTGGCACAAAAATATTTTCCATCAATTTATTCGGTGTCTGGATAAGCTGTTTTTAAAGTAGGTAGAAAATCCATTTCTAAAAAAGAATAGCTCCCATTTAAAAGCATATCAAGTTCCTAAGTTCATGATGTTCTTGGACTGGGTGAGAATAATGAACTTTTGCTTTTCCTTCTTTTCCTAAGAAATAAATCAGTACATGTTGTTTTGGTTGTTCTTGTGCTTGTTGTTTTGGTTTGGGGTCTCTTGAACATGGCTCTAAAGAGTTCTATCCTCCATAATCAATTCAGCATATTATTTATCCCAAGGCTCAGTTGTTTCTTAGGCAGCTTCCCAGAATGAAACTGGCACAAGGAGTGGGGGAAGGAAGGAGGGAGGGAGAAAGGAGAGAATGGAGTGATGTGGATGTAACAACCTTTGGCAGCCAGAGGATGCCATAATGCCCCAATGCTCCAGTGCTCAGCATTTCCACAGCCTATCAGAGGGAGGCAACCCAAGTACACCACAATCTTTTCTCTTATAGGACTATTATTCTGGGCTCTTGACAAGCAGCAGCCAGAAGCTCCATCCCTTAAGGACCGAAATGAGCCACTCCTGTGTCTTCTCTGATGAAGGTAATCAAGAAAAAGGACTTTTTTTTTTGAAGCAATCCTTCCTTGTGGGAGATGAACTCAACGACCCTGAAGCCTATTCTGGCTGGCTCTGATTTGTGTGTCCACTAAACTGAAAGAATTCTTCTTTTTTGTCCTTAGGAAAGACATGTTAGTCTAGTGGGCAATGGTTGGACTTAAAGTCTGGCTTTGAAAATGACCTCAGACATTTATTGTGTGAACTTGGCTAAGTCATTAATCTCTCTGATGCCTCATTACCTCATCTGTAAAAGTGGGACAAAAATAACACCTATCTCCCAGAGTTGATCTGAGGATCAAATCAGATAAAGCATTGGACAGACCTTGAAGTTTATAGGTTTCAAAAATCTATAAACATGAGCTATTATTAGTAGTAATAAAAAGAGAGACAGGATAGAACCATGGAGAGAAAGCTAACCTCAGGATCCAGAATCTGGATACAGAATTTATTTGCTGTGCTGTGAAAGTCACTTAAATGATCTGTGTCATTCTCTAAGAAAAACAAATTTGCAGAAAAAGTGCTGTAACAGTAGAAGGATTTTTTTTCCTAGTCACTCCCTTTACCAGTAAAATCTCAGGTCTATTTTCTATTGCAATTAGTAGTAGTAAGTTACTGAGAGAAGTTACCCAACTGGTAAGACCCTTTCTTCAGTCATTTTTGCAGGCACCCACAGCTGCATTTAGTACTCCAAGCCTTTAGCTAGCTCTTCC
Organism: Sminthopsis crassicaudata; assembly: GCF_048593235.1. NCBI lineage: Eukaryota > Metazoa > Chordata > Mammalia > Dasyuromorphia > Dasyuridae > Sminthopsis > Sminthopsis crassicaudata. The sequence goes on along the minus strand of NC_133617.1, from coordinate 576,371,797 downwards.
AGTCCCATGATATTTCTTGCCCCCAGACGTAGCCAATTCAAATTTGAGTTAGAGAGTTTTCTAACTGAAACCTTTAGATGCTGGCCATATGGGGTTTTTGGTTTGTTCTGTACATTTTGTTTTATGTCAGATTACTTCCAAAGGTTTGGCAGGGAGAGATGTCACTATATTGGCTCCCACATATTTCCCATCCTCAGGCCAGAATACCAGAAATGCTGGCTTTGGGGATCGTCATTGCACCGTGTTTATTCAGACTCTCGGCTCATCATTCCCTCTTTAACACCAGACCAGGAAAACACAGAGGCCATAATCTGGCAGCAACCATGCAATTATAGATTTCTCCCAGTAGCAATTTTTTTTTCCTTCATTGAAATGCATTATCATCATGAGCTTGTTTTTCTCATTAATAACCCTGACAAGGGCCAACCCTCCTCATTTATCAACTCATTGCTCAGCAAAAAGTGTCAAGTGATCCCACAAGAAGATTAGCTGGATGCCTAGGAGTCTGCCCTGCCTCGGGCTCCTTTAAGATTTTGACTGGAGTGGAGCACTTAGCTTCATGTTGGTATGAAAATGAATGTTTATTTAAAAGACTCAAAATCACTGAATTCTGGAGTTAGAAGCTTCAGTGGTCATTTAGTCCATTCTGAACCTGAATAAGAATTCTGACTACATCATCTTAACAGCTATAGAATCCCTGGGCTTGTAAAGAGATTAGCCAGTCTATTCTCCTGCCTCTGGACAGTGAGTGATATATGGAAGCCTTCCAAAAAAGACAACATTTAGCATTTTCTTTTCTCTTATCTTTCTTCCGCCTTCTCTTTTTTTTCTTCTTTCTCCTCAATTCTCTTCCCTCTCTCACCTCGCTTCCTCCTCCTCTTCCTCCTTTTTTTCCTCTTCTTTCTCTTCTTCTTTTCCTCTCCTCTTTCCTTCTCCTTTCTCCTTCTCCCCCTTCTTCTCCTTCTCTTCATTCTTTTCCTTTTCTCTTCTTCCTCCTCCTCTTCTTCTCCTCCTTCTCTTCTTCCTTCTCTTCTCTTCCTCCTCCTTTTCCTCCTCTTCCTTCTCCTTCTCTTTCTTCTTATTCTTTCTCTTCCTCCTATCTTCTCTGAGCTGGAAATGTCATGGATCAATCCAACTATTGATTGACACAGAAGAAAATTAGCTTTGACTTGCTTTATTTTCAACTTCAGAGAGTTTGCCCCCTCCTTAGGCAATATGGTTGACCCTACAATCCCAACAAATAAGTTTCTATATACTCTATAACTTCCCTATTACTATTAGTAGACCCTGACCTACTATTTGTTTTGTTTTGTCAACTTGAGCTGATTCAAAAGATGAATGAGAATGATTCTGGTGACAGAAGTAGTGCATGAAGTCAATCCTTCATAAATATGTATTGGGTCAAATTGAATTAAATCATAGAGGGTGCCTATTATCGATAGCAAAGTATTTCAAGAAGAATCAAAATTAATTATAACAGATGGAAAGAGCTTTACATTTGGAGTCATAAGATCAGGATCTTCTTGGTCTGCCAATTGTAACCTTAAGAATTTCTTAGAATTTTTTCACTCTCTTAGCCTTAGTTTACTCAAGTAAATGTAATTTATACCCATGCCATGATCTTGAATAGTTTTCAAATTACATACACACACACACACACACACACACGTCTCTGGATGTATATCATTCTGAACCAAGAGTTCAGAGATCTTACAAGAATCTTACAAGGCAAAATAGTGAGACAGGTAGCTATGCCTTCTACTATAATGTGCAAAAAATTTGAGAGGTTTTGCATGTATTTTGAAAAATAAAAAGCTATTATTATAAACAATTTGAGAGACATAGTTTCAGGGTAATTATTTTGTTAATAATGTTAGCATTTTACTAATTAAAAAATCAACGACTCTAGAATTCCAAAAGTATATTGGTGAGCTCAGAGTTTAAATGGCAATCAACTGTGATTGCTTAACAATTAATGAGAGAGAATTAATATTACAATGAGAGGTGAATCTATTTTAATGATGGGCTGTCGGATGCAACCTTGATTATGTTACTTACCTCTAAATTGCCTATCCTTGCACAATCTAATAAAAAAATTTACCTCCATTCAAACCTATGCAGAGCATAAGGGGCTTCCCCACCTTAAATTCTTGGTAAGGTTGGATGAGGTCTGATCACAATTGAGAAGAAAGTTATTTCAATCTTCAAAATAGGAGCACTCTGGATCTCCCCAAATCATCGGCTATTGATAATTTCTTCCACTGCAAATTTTCGTAGCTCAAGACTTTATTGCCTATAGTCTGAGACTGAAGAGACTTTAACTTCAGAAGTGAATCAAACACTGAAGAAGAGAGAACAAGTGACTGAAACTACCATCTACTAGATTAAGACTGGTGAGCTAAAGGGAAAAACTATGCTTCCCCTTACCTCTTAAGATGCTTACTCCTCTTTTACTGTACTTCCCTTGACATACTTTCCATGACCCCAACCTGGGATCCCAAACACACAGCCCTCTCTCCTTATTTACTTTCCATGATCTTCAGTAGAGATAATTTGGAACTTCATCTGGCACCTGAGGAACTCTCACACTGTGAGGGCAAGGCTGAGCAGATGGTTGGAGGTAGAGAGCTCTAGCTGTTATGTTCCTGAGTCATTAGCTGAAGGAACAGAATCCAGGATTAGAATGAGATTTTAGAGTCATATATTTCAAAGATGTTCTAATATATATTTGGGACAAAAGGACATATCTCCAAAATAAATCTCCCCAAATAAACCTAGCCAGTATGGGTTTATACTATTCAACAGCCCTGGCGATGGAGGAGTATCCTAGGTTTTATATGGATAAATGTCTTCCAAATGACCAGAGTTGATACATAATAAACCTTAGGAAAGATATTTTACACATGCACAAAAGATAGTCACTCAGTTGATTAGCTGGTGGGAAACTCAAAGGAATAGTATATAACAATCTAATAACAATAAAATAACAATAATAATAATAGCTAGCACTTATACAGTGCTTACTATATGTCAGGCACTGAATACGAAGTACGATACAATTATCTAATTTGATCCTCACAACAAACCTGGGAGATGGGTATTTGTTATCCCAATTTTACAGTTGAGGAAACTGAGGCAAACAGACATTAAATGATCTGTCCAAAGTCCCACAATTAGTAAGTGTGAAATTTGTATTCAGGTTTTCCTGACTCCAGACTCAGTCCACCTAGCATCCAATATGAAGCATAACAAAGACAATATATAAACTGATTTGGACTGCCTTTACTTCAAAGGCTCAAGTATCACCCATACTATACCTGTGTAATGCAACATATAAAAAGAAAGGGTTGAATGAAGCGGTTTCTGACATCCCCTCCAACCCTGAAGGTTGGCTCAACAATCTTATGGTTCCATGGAGAAGGAATCTAGCTTCATTCTTCACTCAGCAAGAAAAGATAGATTTACTTACCCTAGAATAAGAGACAATCATTTTGAAAGCCTTGTACTCTATGACCCCAACTGAGAAAAGTAATATTAATTAATTAGCCTTGAGTGAACTAGCTAATTGAATGTTAATGCCTTCAAACTATTGGACAAGTCAAATATATCACAGACATATCAAATTAATTTAATGGAACAAGGCATTTCCAGGAACTGACACTCAAATGTACTACTGAACACGTTACCTGGATTTCTACTAACCCAGAAATCAGATTCTTCAGAATCCAAAAAGGCAAAAGTATGTATGACTCCCTATAAAAAAGCACACTGTTAAGGAATAGGGGTAAAAATAATTCTGTTGTATATTTGAAAAGAATAGCAAAATTGTACACAGTATATTTGCAATTTTGTGTGCAATCAATTTTTTTTTATTGTACTGTGTGACAGAAATGCTTGTTCATCAAAAGGATAAGAAAACACTCTGTTGAGTCCCGTTGGTGCTCCTTCAGCCAAGAATCCAAATCTTGTTCTGCCAAATTTTAAGTCTACAGCATCATTATAAGCCACATTTTTAAAAGAAAACTCTTTTTTAATTATATATTTTTATTTTCAAAAAAATATATATATGGATAATTTTCAACATTCACCATTATAAAATCTTGTATTCTAATTTTTCCCTCCCTAACCCTTACCCCATTCCCTAGATGACAAGTAATCCAATAGATGTTAAAGATCTGCAATTCTTCTATACATATTTCCATAAATATCATGTTACACAAGAAAAATCAGATCAAGAAGGGAAAAAAATGAGAAAGAAAACAACAGGCCAGCAAACAACAACAAAAAGAGTGAAAATACTATGTTGAGGTCCACATTTAGTTCCCCAAAACTCCCTCTCCCTGGGTGTAGATGTCTTTCTTCATCACAAGGCCATTGGAACTGGCCTGAATCATCTCACTGACAAGAGCCATGTCCATCAGAATTGATCAGCATATAATCTTACAGTTGCTGTGTATAATGTTCTCCTAGTTCTACTCATTTCACTTAGCTCGTGCAAGTCTCTCCAGGCCTCGCTGAAATCATTCTGCTGATATTTCTTATAGAACAATAATATTCCAAACATTCATATGTCATAAGTTATTCAGCCATTCTCCAGATTATGGGCATCCACTCAGTTTCCAGTTTCTAGCCACTACTAAAAAGGCTGCCACAAACATTTTTGCACATGTGGGTCTCTTTCTCTTCTTTATGATCTTTTTAGGATACAAGGTAGCAGTGCTGGATCAAAGGGTATGCACAGTTTGATAGCTCTTTGGGTATAGTTCCAAATTGCTCTCCAGAATGGTTGGATCAGTTCACAACTCCACCAACAATGCATCAGTGTTCCAGTTTTCCCACATCCCCTCCAACATTTGTCATTACCTTTTCCTGTCATCTTAGACAATCTGAGAGCTGTGTAGTGTTACACCTCAGAGTTGTCCTAATTTTCATTTCTCTGATTAATAGTGATTTAGAGCACCTTTTCATATGTATAGAAATAGTTTTAATTTCATCATCTGAAAAGTTCTGTTCATATCCTTTGACCATTTATCAATTGTAGAATGGCTTGAATTCTTATGAATTTGAGTTAATTCTCTATATATCTTAGAAATGAGGCCTTTATCAGATCTTTTGAATGTAAAAATGTTTTCCTAGTTTATTACTTCCTTTCTAATCTTGTCTTCATTGATTTTGTTTGTACAAAAACCTTTTAACTTAATATAATCAAAATCAAAATCAAACCATTTCAAATTCAATATTGTACTCAATTTCTTCTTTGGCCACAAATTCCTTCCTTCCCCACATATCTGAGAGGTAAAGTGTCTTTTGTTCTTCTAATTTGCTAAGCCACATTTTTATAGTACTTTAAGGTTAACAAAACATTCTCCACCTACTTCCCCAATCTTGTGAGGAAGTTATTATTACTTCCCTTTTATAGATGAGGAAACTAAAATCTGTGGAATTTAAATAATATATGTGCTCTCATAACTAATATGTGATGGAACCAAGAATTATTTCCTTTTTTTTTTAATGTAAAATTAAAGTATCCCCAGCTTTGGGTCTGCTCATTCTCCTTTTGCATCATTCCACATAGTTCATTTCCTCAGTTTTTGATAGTCTTCCTATTTATCATTTAAAAATGGATTTTACATTATAAAGATCAATTCTAGAGGCAATCCAAAGGTTTGGGTTCATGAAAGAACCCCATCAGGAACATTCACTCTGGTGAAATCAGTCATCTTTTAGAAAAGATTTCCTATATAGATTTCCCATACTTTGTTGTAATTCTTTAAAAGTTTTTCAAAAATTTTACTTATCCTTTTTATTTTTCTATCACAATCATTGTCCCATATATCCCACCCAGACCCAGTCTTCTCTTATACAAAGAAGGAAAATTTAAACAAAACCAATTCACAGCATTTGACAGTTCCTAAAACACCCCATGGCCAGTCCTCTACCTTTCCAACAAAAAGGAGGCAGGAATATTTCCTCCTTTCTTCTCTGGAGCCAAGATCAGTCATTTTAATTATATAGCACTCAGCTCTGTTTTATTTTAGAACAGTATTTCTAAAACAAGAATTTGGGGAATTGGGAAAAAGTCCAAAGGGAGCCCCAGAGAGTAAGAATTGTTTTTGCTGTTAGGGGACAGCTAAGTGGTGCCATAATGCACAGAGTACTGGGCCTGGAGTCAGAAAAACATCTTTCTGAGTTCAAATCCAGCCTCAGATACTTTCAGTTTCCTTATCTATAAAATGAAGGGAATGGACTTATCACTAAGGGTTGGACATGACTGAAGCAACTGAACAACAATTAAAACAGCCTGTACCCAAGAACCAGAGGACCTGAAATCAAATTCTACCATTGACACTATCTAAGTGATCTTGATAAGTCATGTAACTTCCTTCCATCTTTATAAAATGAAGGATTTGAACTAAAGGGTTTCCAAGTTCCTTTCCAGTTCTAGAGCTAGGTTTCTATGACCTGTAGACTGAATGAACAGGACAAAGAAATCTTTCTTTGGGGTTTTCTTATCCCTTGCAGGGAAGAAGGAAAAACAGAAACTCAGTTTTGCAATAGTTTATTAGAAGTTACTTGTTAAGAAGTTACTTTTTTATTTACTCAAACATTTACTGGTGGAAATGTCTTCATAAGAGATGAATACCATTGACCCACAGTTATGCAAATGGAAGTAATTTCCCAGTTTAAGGAATTTGCATTTACCAATTCACATCCATTTGCCAGGCCACCTTGGCTACCAAAAGCACACATTCAAATAAATGTAAAAAAGGATTAGATTTTGGAGGCAGGGGAGCCACATGAATACATCAGTCCTTCTTTCATTTATGTGATATTGGCCCATTAATATAAGTTGTCTGGAATTCCGTTTCCTTATCTATAAAATGAAGGGGATGGACTTGCTAATCTCAGGGCTTTTCTAACTCTAAATCCTATGATTTAATTCTTATCATAAGATCAAATGAGATGATATATGTAAAGTATTTTACAAATCTTCAAGTATTATCTAAATGCTATCCACCAGTAATAATGTTATCATTGCTATTAGTAAGACAATGACATCTCCTATAGCACATTGTTTTTGAGTCTCTCACAGGCGTCTACTGTTTCTTCTTATTATATTGGAAAGATCCATGAAGAAAGGAATCCTAGGCAGTCCCCTGACTCTACCACCACGTTCTACAGACAGATGACTAAATAAAAACTAGCAAACCTAACTGATTCAGAAGTGGATCAAACTCTTGACTCAATTTCATTATCCTTCTGTTCTAATCAACTGAACAGAAATGGTTAGGAGGACAGGACACATGCAAAGTTATACAAATCAGAAAAATTTGAAAACTAATAATCCAGAGAAATCAACTACAATCTCTAGGCCATTTTTTTCATAATCTACATATGTGTATGAATGAAGTATATATCCACCATGAGTGGCTGATAGCTTGTGGCTATCAGGAGGATGACATTTTGACTTGCAAATGAATTACGTTTCTCTCTCAGTCTGTCATTTTCAGACTGTTATCAGTCTCACTCTGAAATAAATAAACAAACAAACAAATGAATGAATGAATAAATAAATAAATAGATAGATTCATAAATACATACATAAATAAGAGTCTTTGGAGACCAGTGGCAAGATAGGTCAGAATAATTGGCCATAACCCTGGATGCAGTTGAGGACCTTGGACTTTTTAGGCTAGAGTCTTTCCCAGGTTTCAGTTTCTCTGAAACATCCGATTCACCCATTCAATAATTAAAGACTAGCTAAGAACTTTCTAAGAAAACCCCAAATGGGAGCACAGAGTGTTGGTATGACTAAAAAACAACTTAACAGGCCTCAAGGAATTTAAAGTCCCTGGCAGGAGCATGGAGCATATTCAGGGCTACCCTTGCTGATGGGTTATGCAGAACGTGTACAAATATTCTCTACTTCCCTCCAATACACTATCTGAAAGTTGCAGGAATGGGGGGCAGAGGGAAGGTTAGGAAAAATCTTACTTTTCACTATGAACAGGGACTTTCCCCTTATGAAAACAGGAAATTTTCTAATAAACTGCTTAGCCAGAAGAACAGATAATTCATGAGTTTTACAAAAGTCCCTTCCTTTTTGGCTATGAGCATATGCACGATTTCAAACTGGTCCCAAGAGTTTATAGAGAAGGGGACATGCCTTTCCCTGTCTCTCATCTGCCCTTCAGATGCCCTCCTTTTCTGCCTCCATTATGTTCATTTATTTTCTGGCCTTAGGTGGACAAACATGCTGAGGCTCAAGTTTCCAAGCAGCTTACAAATCGTGAAAGGTCTAAATAACATCCAGGAAGTCCTGCGGTATAGAGTTTAAGAAGCATGGCTGATGGCATTGGGAGTAAAGAAGTCTAAGGAAGAAAGAAGTAATGTCAGGTAGAAGAATTGCACATGTTTAACATATATTGGATAACTTGCCATCTAGGGGAGGAGGATAAAAGAAAGGGAAGGAGAAAAATTTGGAACACAAAGTTTTGCAAGGGTGAATGTTGAAAGACGTAATGTCAGGTAACATAACCCCTAGAGAGCAACAACAGAAGCATTGCCCCTGAGGAATATTCTATGGACAAGACTGCCTGGCCCTCTAGTACCAAGAGTTGTGAGTCATCTCTTTGCCACTTATGCACTATTGTATTCTAAGTTTGAGCACACTGTTCCCATGGATGCTGTATTTGTAGAAGCGTAAACTCCAACTTTTTGAGACAAATATATTCTTTTTTCCCCTTTTTTATTAAAGCTTTTTGTTTCCAAAACATATACATAGATAATTTTCAACATTCACCCTAAGGTGAATTGCCCTAAGGTGGAAGGGGTATGTACTTAACAACAACCAAAAGCATGAGTGGGAGAAGGAAATGGCAAATTCTAGTATCTTTGCTAAGAAAACATCAAATGAGGTCACAAAGAGTCATATAGAACCGAAACAACTAAACAACAACCAAACAAAACAAAAAGGGGGGGAGCTAGGGTTCAGTAGATAGAATTCTGAGCATGGAGTCAGGAAGGCTCTTCTTACTGAGTTCAAATCTGACTTTAGACACTAGCTATGTGACCCCCAGGCCAGTCACTTATATTTGTTTGCCTCAATTTCTTGATCTGTAAAATGATCTGGAGAAGGAAATGGCAAATCACTACAATATCCTTCCCAAGAAAACCCCAAAGGTAAAAGGAAAGAATTAGACTCCACTGAAAAATGACTAAACAACAAAGTACCTTAAGAAAGGCACAAAATGCTGGAGATGAGTATGAGTTGTGTTCAGAAAAATTAAGGTGATCCAGGAAGAAAATATAAAGACAGGATTGAGGAGGGATGGCTGGGGAAAGGAGAAGAAAATGGGAAGAAGTGGGAGCTGAAGGAAGAGGTGGAGGAGGCACACAAAGAGTTTGGAGAGCTCCTTCTGTCCTGTAATATTTACAAATGACTCAAATACAAAAATAAGACTGATTTTCTCTAATTTTGGCAGCCATTGCCTCATGCCTACTAGCAAAATTGGTTTTTTTTTTTAAAACCAATCACTGAGCATCACGTAGACTTTTCCTGAAGGAAAAAAAAAAAAATAACGTAAGGACAAAAGGAAAGAAAATCGTTATTGCACGAGCTCCATTCCACCCTGATGTTTCTCAAGAGTCACAATCTCTGGGGAGGAAAGAACTCAGGCCCAGAGCCAAGCCCAGCATCAAGACAGGCTCCCCCAGCACTATTTATAGAGAGGGTTTATTAGGTCTCTATCTTCAGAGGTGAATATTACATGCCCTTTCTAATTCAGAACAGCATCCGATAGCCCAGAGCCATGACTACATATGTTTAAGTGCTTTTACACACTGATATCCAGGGCCTCTCCGGATACAGCTTTAGAAAACAGCTTTAGAAATCCTGGTTTACTCCTCTGAGTAAAATGAATTAGTCAACTGGGGCAGCAGCATTGTCTTTAGCTGTATTATTGGAGAAATATTTCCTTGCAATTAAGTCTCCTCTTTGGCCTTGTTCTTCCCTGTAAAAGATATAATTCAAATATAAAGATGGCTTCAACTGTTTTTGCTGATTAGATCCTAATAAGATTCTTCTGTCTTGTGTCCTTTCTCCAATCTAGATTACATTATGGATTATGGTTATGTCTACTGTGTCAGCTTCCATCTACCTTGGGTATTGAGTAGCAGAGGTGAAATAAGGCTGCCTAACTGAATTGCTTTCCAGATGCTATTCATGAAGTAGCTGACTCTCCCTCCTACTCCTGATTCCTTATAGGACAATGCGGTTTTCTGGCCAAAAATAAGAGCCTCAGCTATGTGGTACACTAGAATAACGACTGATTTTGGAGTCATTAAACTTGGATTCAAATCCTGGTTTATTGCTTTTGTCTCTGGGTAAATCACCACCCTAGACTTCGGTTTTCCCAGCTACAAAATGGATGGAGTTAGACTAGAAAGCCTTGACCTTCCTTAGTTCTAAATCTCTAGACTTAAATAAATCTGTAGATATCATTCTAATATAGCCTTTGAATAACATCAAAAGTTGATGGCAAGAAGAAGGTTTGGGAAAGGAGCTTAATGAATAAAAGGCCTTTCTATATAGTTAGAAAGGAGCCCTTGGTCATACCTCTGGAGCTAAAAATAATCTAAGAGGCCATCTAGTCCAACATCCTCGTGTAATAAATAGGGAAATTGGCCCAGGGAAGCTAAAGCACTCACCAGAGTAATACAGGTAACATCAAAGGTAGAATTTGAACTCAGAACTTCTCTTTCCCCTCTAACTTGCTGGCTCCATAAGGGTTTTTGGATTCTAATGTAAAATAAAATATTTTCCCATTCCTCTAATGCTCAGTTTGATAGGGAAGGATAATAACTAAATCCTAAAACAACTTTGTAAAAGAGTAGCAGTAGACTTGGGGTGTGAGTGGGGAGCAGAACAGAAGTATGTGGTTCAGTAGAAAAATCACTTAGGAAACCTGGTTTCAAATTGAAGTTTGATAGGGAAGGATAATAACTAAACTCGAGGAGGAAGGAGGGAGGGGGGAAGGAAAAAGAGAAGAATGGAGGGAAGAAAGAATATAGGAAGGGATGAGGGAGGGAGGGAAGAAGAAAGAAGGAAAGAAGGAAAGAAGGAAAGAAAGAAAGAAAGAAAGAAAGAAAGAAAGAAAGAAAGAAAGAAAGAAAGAAAGAAAGAAAGAAAGAAAGAAAGAAAGAAAGAAAGAAGAAAGAAAGAAGAAAGAAAGAAAGAAAGAAAGAAAGAAAGAAAGAAAGAAAGGAAGGAAGGAAGGAAGGAAGGAAGGAAGGAAGGAAGGAAGGAAGGAAGGAAGGAAGGAAGAAAGAAAGAAAGAAAGGAAGGAAGGAAGGAAGGAAGGAAGGAAGGAAGGAAGGAAGGAAGAAAGAAAGAAAGAAAGAAAGAAAGAAAGAAAGAAAGAAAGAAAGAAAGAAAGAAAGAAAGAAAGAAAGAAAGAAAGAAAGAAAGAAAGAAAGAAAGAAAGAAAGAAAGAAAGAAAGAAAGAAAGAAAGAAAAAGAAAGAAAGAAAGAAAGAGAGAAAGAAAGAAAAAAAGAAAGAGAGAAAGAAAGAAAGAAAGAAAGAAAGAAAGAAAGAAAGAAAGAAAGAAAGAAAGAAAGAAAGGAAGGAAGGAAGGAAGGAAGGAAGGAAGGAAGGAAGGAAGGAAGGAAGGAAGGAAGGAAGGAAGGAAGAGAGAAAGAGAGAGAGAAAAGAGAAAGGGAGAAAGGGAGAAAGGGAGGAAGGGAGAAAGGGAGGAAGGGAGGAAGAGAGGAAAGGAGGAAGGGAGGAAGGGAAAAAGGGAGGAAGGGAGGAAGGGAGAAAGAGAGGAAAGGAGGAAGAGAGGAAGGGAGGGAGAAAGAGAGGAAGGGAGGGAGAAATAGAGGAAGGGAGGGAGAAAGAAAGAGAGGAAGGGAGGGAGAAAGAAAGGAGAGGAAGGAGGGAGAAAGAAAGGAAAGGAAAGGAAAGGAACGGAAAGGAGAGGAAAGGAGAGGAGAGGAGAGGAGAGGAGAGGAGAGGAGAGGAGAGGAGAGGAGAGAGAATGGAATGAGCAAGAGAAAAAAAGGGAAGGAAAGAAGAAGAAAGAAGGAGAAAAAGGGGGAAAGGAAGAAAGGAAGGATGAAAGAAAGAGGGAGGGAAGAAAGGAAGGAAGGAAGGAAGGAAGGAAGGAAGGAAGGAAGGAAGGAAGGAAGGAAGGAAGGAAGGAAGGAAGGAAGGAAGGAAGGAAGGAAGGAAGGAAGGAAGGAAGGAAGGAAGGAAGGAAGGAAGGAAGGAAGGAAATGGAGGGAGGGATGACTCAGGGCAATGCCTGACAAATAATAGGTGCTATATAAACATTCTGGGTTTCCCCCCCCCCCATTTCCCTTCCTTAAAACCTACTTTTGCTTTGCTACAATTCTAAGAATGATTACCTCTTTCTAGCCTCCAGGGTGCAGTGACAAGCAAATCTTGCTGGGTCATCAGTAGTTATATTTCTACTTTAGCCGATTATTGTCAGCTTCTTGGAGCTCACAATAAGTTGAAGGAGAAATCAAAAGTTTTCTAGTGAGGGGACTAGGGACCATGCCTTTGGAACATTATGTCCCAACCCTATCTGGAAAAGGCAGCATTTCCTTGCTAAGACTCAGGAATCACACAACAATCCAATCTATCAGCATAAATGATTGACAGAGCTCAAAAACAGACTCCTTGATAAGAAGACCTCAGGACTTATTCTTGGATAAATTGTTTAAAAGCAAGAGAAAATGCTAGGTCTGATTGGGACAGAGGGTCCTATCCCTTTTACTATATCGTAAGTCGTCAATCATTCTCTTTCCTCTGGGGATCTTAACTCTGCATTCGATAGTGCTGTCTTACTTTGAAGAGAATTAGAAAGCTATTTCATTTTGTAATTTACATTTCCAACTATTTCATTCTGCAAGTGACATTTTAATGGCTAAACAATCACTGTGCTGCAATAAAATCTGGAAGTATCAGGGTTCTGCTCCCTTCAGCCTGGGTCATTATTGGAGCAATTGCTCATTGGGAAGCTCCATTATGTCTTGGGTGACATCTCTTGTTGCGGTAATGACTGGCTTTGTTCCCCAATCTTGTTATATTTATCTTCCCTGACTGCCTGTCACTCATGCGGATCCCTGAGATAGCAGAATTAGCTATGACCTTTTCAAGTCCATGGAGGGATGTTGGTGAATTTCGCATCCCCACCAAATGTAATGGACCACTTTTAGCAGCTGTGGCTAAAGAATGGTCTTAAATGATCTTCCCCCTGCAGGAATTGAGGGAATAGGGTGGGGTGGAAGGAACAAAGTCCCTTGGTAGTGAGCACTGGGATAAGATGCTTCTTTGACAGGCATGGTGAGGTCGGATTCTGGTGCTCCAACTGAGAGTCTCCTGCCACAATCGGGAAACCACAGCAGTTGACCTATGGGTGCAGCAAGGCAGCAGCTGTTGCTAATTATCCTGATAAGGGCACCAGCCTTTCTCCTACTCTAAAGCTGCCTTTGAAAGGTACCAGATAAAAACAAGCATGGAAAAAGAGATTTGATTCTGGGCTAGGATTTCTAAGCTGGCCTTTATACATGTGCTAACAGGAAGAAGAGCAAGATCAAAGCTTTTTCATGACAAAGCAGGGCAGCTCTGGAAAGCTGGTTTTCTAGGTAGTCTTTCCTGTGTCTGTTGGTATTTCTGCTCCCTTATGTTGTGTCCTTGGGGAAAGCCCTTTGTAATGCTGCAAGCTGCTTGCAGCCTAAGGTACAAAACACCACCACAGATGCTAATAGGCAATAGCAACAGCTGCATTCTAAACACCTTCTGAGCCTTCCCCTATTCCTTTGGGCACTAGAGGTCATGAGACTTAACATTCTGACACATAGGCTGAGCACTGGAAAATTTGAATTAGTATCAAAATGGTCCCTCTGACTTCCCCAAAGGTGTCATAAAAATCAATGGCAGTAACACTATTTTTAGGGTTCTGGCTATTTACACGATTAAATGAATTCCTAAAACACTTTCAGTTCTACCCACATTGACATCATTCATCTGGGCCCCTTGTTGCTCTTATTGTCATTTTATTGCCTCTGTGAATTTCACCGAATGAAGTTTTGCTATGACATTTTCAATGTCATAGACTGAGAGAAATGATTATTTTTCTCTTGCAGTAATAACTAATTATTGTATTGAGACCAAATTTTTCCCCTTTTCTACTTTCTTATCAAGAAATCAACCAGTATGGGAAATCCTAGGCAAAAACATATCCAGGTTAATTAATATCTAATCAGATAGTAAAAGAAATTCTAAGTCTGGGCTAATGGGAGGATTCCTGCTCATTGTGTTTACTCAGATAGATAGGTCTGTGAAAAATATTGATTTTTCTTTTTGTCAGACAGGAGACATGGAAATTAGTACTCTAATTCACACTCACAAATTCCATACTATAATTCAATTTATATTCTCAGTAATTCCAGACTCTTACTGTTATTCACTGCCACTAGAATCCTGCTTCCATTGTCAACTACTTCAGAGTCCTGGGGCTAGATGCCTAACCATATCTACTCCTCAATTACCAGTGTCAAGACAGTACCCTAACGTCTCTTTTATAGGCTAGGAGAAATCAGTAGCTGAGCATCTAAGAGCCCACTTCAGTCTGGGCCCACAGTCATTCCTTCTTTCAGAGTCCATTGCTCTGTCTGTTCTATGGGAATACATATAATGAATCATTTTGTTACAACAATGAGTGGCCAAAATCTTTTTAGTTGGCATGTAGGATGGGCCAGCCTTAACTGAATTCTGTCAGAAACTTCTAATATAAAAAATCCAAATGCAGAATGAAAGGGAAGCCAAAAGTTGTACTGGGAGCTCACTACTGACAACCTCCAAACAATTAGATGGGAATAAAGGGAATAAATAGAAAGCACCTATAATATCATAATTGGTCACAGAAAGAGACATAAATTGTTTTCATAAATGTTCTTAAAAATTGTCAGCCAACTTCAAGGTCAAGGTCACACTTTTTTGTTTATTTTTTATTGAAGATTTTTACTTTTAAAACATGATAGAATGGCATAGAAAGATAATGCAGAATGTTGGAGGGGATGTGGGAAAACAGGGACACTGATACATTGTTGGTAGAATTGTGAATACATCCAGCCATTCTGGAGAGCAATTTGGAACTGTGCTCAAAAAGTTATCAAACTGTGCATACCCTTTGATTCTGCAATGTTACTACTGGGCTTATATCCCAAAGATATTTTGAAGAAGGGAAAGGGAGCTGTATGTGCAAGAATGTTTGTGGCAGCTCTCTTTGTAGTGGCCAGAAACTGGAAACTGAGTGGATTCCCATCAATTGGAGAATGGCTGAATAAATTGTGGTATATGAATATTATGGAATATTATTGTTCTGTAAGAAATGACCAACAGGATGATTTCAGAAAGGCCTGGAGAGACTTACATGAACTGATGCTGAGTGAAATGAGCAGGACCAGGAGATCATTATATACTTCAACAACAATACTATATGGTGATCAATTCTGATAGATGTGGCCCTCTTCAACAATGAGATGAACCAAATCAGTTCTAATAGAGCAGTAATGAATCGAACCAGCTACACTCAGCAAAAGAACTCTGGGAGATGACTATGAACCACTACACAGAATTCCCAATACCCCTACTTTTGTTCACCTGCATTTTTGATTTCCTTCACAGGCAAATTGTACACTATTTCAAAGTCCTATTCTTTTTGTACAGCAAAACAACTGGTTGGCATGTCTATGTACACAATGTATTTAATTTATACTTTAATATATGTAACATGTATTGGTCAACCTGCCATGTGG
Source organism: Sminthopsis crassicaudata (assembly GCF_048593235.1). Lineage (NCBI taxonomy): Eukaryota > Metazoa > Chordata > Mammalia > Dasyuromorphia > Dasyuridae > Sminthopsis > Sminthopsis crassicaudata. Next base: position 576,355,968 of record NC_133617.1, on the reverse strand, counting down.
GGAAGAGGACAGGGGAAAGAAGGGGAAAAATTAGAACAAAAGGCTTGGCAATTGTCAATGCTATAAAATTACCCATGCATATATCTTGTAAATAAAAAGCTATAATTAAAAAAACATATGGAAGGATAATTTTTCACTACTGACCCTTGCAAAATCTTGTGTTCCAAATTCTCCACCTTCCCCTCACCCTCACCTCTAGATGGCAAGTAATCCAATGTATGTTAAACATGGTAAAAAATATATGCAAATCCAATATAGGTTTACATATTTATACAATTGTCTTACTGCACAAGAAAAAATCAGATCAAAAAGGAAAAAATGAGAAAGAAAATAAAATTCAAGCAAACATAAACAAAAGAAGCAAAAATGCTATGTTGTGATCCACCCTCAGTTCCCACAGACCTCTCTCTGGGTACAAATGGCTCTCATCATCATAAGATCATTGGAAATGGCCCGAATCACTTCATAGTTGAGAAGTTCATACTTTTAAGATTAAAAATAATCCCAGAAATATATCAATAGGCAAGCACTAAGTCTTTCTTCTATGTTCTCAGCACTTTCCTAAAGGACTGTGGGACTCACAGAAGTATAAGACATAGTGTTTGCCTTTAAAATCCTTCTAGGAGAGACATGAAACTAATAAGCATGAAATAATTAAAGTTTTTTAAAAGCGCTAAGCCATGAGGGTCAGACTGGAGACCCGGTAGGAGATGTTCAGAAAACTGAGCAACTTAAGCTCTCTGTAAAGGCTTAATGCAAGAGGTCAGATTTGAACTTGGTCTCCAAGAATGGTCAGGATCTGTCTGGGAAGAGAGGAGGATGAGGAAATAGCATGAACTAAGGCAGAGAGAAAGAAATGAGCCAGGCAGGAGGGGAGGCAAGAGTGTGGTCTGGGCCAGACATGCCTACAGTCTTGGGATGCTGTAGCAGTCCTGGAGAGGAACTCTTGGGAGTCCAGGGGATGACCATAATTACAGAGTAATCTTCCAGGTTAGCTTTTGGTAAGGCAAAATAAACAGTTGGAGTAAGAACAGGACAAAGTGACTGACTTGGAGCAGGAGATTCCTGGGTAGTTGCTGGCTAAGTGTCCTGGGATTGTTCAATATTGGTTTTCTGTCCCCTTAAAAGGAGGAAGGCTATTTTAGAACTGAATAATCCAGGTAGGTTATTGCAAAAGTAGCAAATAAAAAGGATGCCAAAGAATGTGAAAAGTCAAAAATAAACAGTTAACAGTAAATAGAATCACCCGAAGCAACAAGGAACCAAAACAAATGGTGTAGTCCTGAGGCCATGGAATCCCAAGCATTGAAATAGTAAACAAGCACCACCAGGAGGTTAATTTTGTGAAGGATGGACTACAAAAATGACTGGTCAACAACTGAAAACCAAAAGAATCGATGATTCAGGAACTGCTAGATAGAAGTAAAAGGTTCAACCTGCTCATCTCTCTTTTTTTTCCTTGATGTTTCCAGGAACCGGTGTTTTTGAGCTAATAGATGAAGAGGATGCCTATGGTGGCTGCGAGCATATGGCTGTCTTTGTCCCCTTGTGTTTATTCTTCCCTGATGTTAGACAGATATGTGACAAATGGTCTAAGCATGATAGGACCAGGTTTTGGGGGTTTGAGAGACTCTAAGGCCCCACTGGTGACCAGAGATTAGAGCAGAGTTCACCAAAACCATTCACTGACTGGATATATCCATTTCAAAGTTGACCCTTGTTCAGCTCCTAGATCTTGTAGCTACTATTACCAACTATGGTGTGGTCTCTGCTACTGACTCCAGTAACTGGTGGGAGATCCTTTGGCTCTCCCAGACCACAAGGCCACTGCCTAGATGAATCCAGTCTAAAATATTCATTCACCTAATATCAGGGAGGAACAAAAACACAAAGAGACAGAGGCAGCCACACACAACCACTATAGAAAATGGGTGCCATCCTATGCTTTCCCTTACCATAAACCTGTGAGGTCTTAGTGCTGAACCTAGGGTTTTTCCAGCTCTAATTGGGTCATAGGTAAATCAAACATAGACACCAAGTTTTACATTAGTCCCTCACATAGGGATTGGGCTAGGGGACAAACAAACGCTAATAATAGAATATAGCCATTGTTCTCTGGGTTTATGAAAGCTCCAAATTCTTGTGTCATACTACCTGGGAACTAATAGATGAGTCCTGACTGGGCCCATGTCCAGCTGGGGCACTCACAAAATGGTTGACTAACAGTTGGCAGCCAGAAAACAACATAGTCAAGCCCAGTGCTAATTCCAATGCCAAGTGAATTCAGCGCCAAGTTCAGGGTCTACTCAAGGTCTAATCTGATGAGCATGTGGATGGGCCGCTTCAGTGGAAGCCAGTAGAAACCAGAGGCTAGCCCAAATACTACACTCTATCAAGCATCACTCTTTCTATCAAAGGCATCATCATCCATCCAGTCTTGCAGGTGTCTAGCCTTGACATCACCCTTAATTGCTCTCTCCATTCTACATACAAAACAAGTTGCCAAATCTTGTCATTCCTATCTCTTCAATGTCTCTTGTATCCTTCATTCTCACAACTACCACCCAAGCTCAAGCCCCCATCACCTTTCACTATTTTATGGCAATGGTCTCTTCCTCAATCTTCTGCCCTTTTATCTCTCTTCATTCTAATCCAATTTTCACTAATCTGATTTCCTAATCAATAAACTCCAGTGGCTTCCCATTGCCTCTCAGATCAAACACTTCTATTTTGCTTTTAAAACCCCTTTTCTCTATTCCTTGCCCACAATAGCCCATTTGCCAATTCCATGCCTTTCCACTACTGCTGCTGCTGGCTATTGTTAATGGCTGAAAGAACTCTTTTGGACCAGATCTGAGCTTGACATTATCTACCCTATCAGGTGGTAGACAGATGGGACCACAAAGCCAGGGCCTCAGAAGAGGAAAAGCTGTATTTCTTTTCTCCACTTTCCTCTACTTCTACCCCTTAGCTCTAGCTTCAGAAAACTAATAGTTTGGCTGATCAATAGCAGGAAAACACAATTTGAGCTTCTGGTTGGGAAATAAATAACACCGTGTTTCTTATAATTTCTCTCATTTATAGGTATTAATGTTAAATGTCCCCCTTTCCCCTTCCCATTAAAGTATGAGTGGGAATTAACTTTTGCCCCCCCCCTTTTTTTTTTTGTATTCTCAGAACTCAGCACTGCATCTACCATATTGCTGCTATTCAGTTGTTTCAGCTCTATCCAACTTTTCATGACCCTACTGGAGGTTTTCTTGGCAAAGACGCTGGAGTGGTTTGCCGTTTCCATTTTCAGCTCATTTTCCAGATGACAAAACTGAGGTAAATAGAATGAAATGATTTGTCCAGAATTACACAGCTGAAAAGTATCTGAGACCAGATTTGAATTCAGGAAGATAAATCTTCTTGATTTTAGATTTGGTTCCTTACTTACTGAACCCACTGGCTGCCTGTATAACACATAGCAGGAACTTAATAAATGTATACTGACTCATGGATAAATATTTCCTGCCCCAGAATTGGGCATCTAGTGGTTAAATGTATCTTCCAAAAGACCAATCCAGATGTTGCCCTATAGGAGAAACAGAATATATTTGTTGTATATAGGTTTTTTTCATGTTGCCTACCCCATTAGACAGAGAGTTCCTTGAGAGCAAGAACATCTTGAGCTTTCCTTTGTTCCAGTGTTTAGCACAGTGTCTGGCACCAAGAAGACACTTAATTAATATATATTAACTTACTGATCTGTTAATTATACATATATATATATATATATACACATATATATATATATGTATATATGTGTATGTATATATATATATATATATATATCAGGGACCTCTAAAGCTATCTAGAACATTCCTATATTTGAATATTAACACTCACTGCAGCTAAGTCCTCTAAACTAACAGTAGGTGCTGGCTAGCTAAAATAAGACACTCAGTTTATTAAAGGTGGATTATCTGTATGGGTCCTGGACTGCCTGAAGAAACTACTCAAATCTTCCTCTTCTTCCCTCTAACCATTAAATACTGTTTCAGAAACTCCTTCTCCAAATTCTATACTCTCTCTTAATATTGCAGAGGGTTTGAAGAGCTGTTTATTTGGCTATTGTCTATAAGAAAAGGGCTTCTTCATAAAATGTTTACCTCAGGCCCAGAATTCTTAGCTATCATCTGGCCAATGAAATGAAAAAATTCAATGAAACCTTCCTAAAGAGATCACAGCAACAATCTCTTTGACTAAGACTAATATAAACATTCTTAATTGTTTATTGAGTGGTTCATTGGAGAGAGTACTAGACCTTAGGAAGACCTAAATTCAATCCTCAGAGACTTACTAGCCAAATGACTCTGGACAAGTCACTTACCCCCTTTGCCTCAGTTCCTTATCTGTAAAATGAGCGGAAGAGACAAGTTATGGTGAATGATTGTGATGGAACATTACTGTGCTGTAAGAAAAGATGAGCTCAGTGATCTTAGAAAGGCTTGAAAAGACTAGCATGAAATGGTAAAGAATGAAAGGAGCAAAACCAAGAGAACATTGTATGCAGTAACAGGAATAATGTTTTAAATGACTACCAGCAACTAAGACATTCTGACTTATGAATACATTAAAAGAACATTTGAAGCAGGACATTTTCCATACTCAAAGAACTGATAAATAGAAGTATATCTAGAAAAATTTTACATGCACATGTTTTCATATATATATGCTTGTATACATACACAAACAACTATTTTGTCTAATGATAACCATATCTACAATGGGGGATGGGAAGAAAAAAAGGAAAAAAGAAACTTATATGATAACTTTTTCTATATTTAAAAGGAATAGCAAGTTATACTTAATAGTTTTACAGTTTCAGCCATTTCATCTTTTTATTAAACTAAGTTATAGAATGCTTTTTTATTCCACAAATTAAAAATAAAAAATTTTAAATAAGAAAATGGCAAATCACATCAGTATCTTTGCCAAGAAAACCCAAAATGAGGTCATGGAGAGTAGAATACAACTAAACAACAACCCATCCTCCATACCAGTGATGTCAAACTCAAAAAGAAACAGATCCCTGTAGCCACATGCTGACTTAGAAAACCACAAATTGACATTATATTATATTATACTTTTACTCATTTTTAAAAACATTTCCCAGTTGCATTTTAATCAGGTTTGGGATGTTGCACTCAATGGTTTTACAGGCCTGTCAGTGAGTTTGACACCTCTGCTCCATATCACTGTCCAAATTAATTTTCCTAATGCATGCATTGCTCAGATAGCATCACACTCTCACTCAAAAAAGTCCTCCTTTGCAATCTGGATCCCACCTACTTTTCAATTCCATTTAACAAACATTTATTAAATGTTTTTTATAGGATCAGCAAGATGGTGTGATGGATAGGGCACCAGCCCTGAAGTCAGTAGAACCTGAGTTCAAATCTGGTCTCAGACACTTAACACTTCCTAGCTGTGTGGCCCTGGGCAAGTCACTTAACCCCAGCCTCAGGGAAAAAAAAAAGTTTCCTATATGCAAGGTACTGTACTTTGAGTTTGGGATACAAAGAAAAGTCCCCAAATCCCTTTCTAGCCTTTTCTCATATTACTCTCCTCTAGGTGAATTGGACTACTCTCTATTCCCAGTTCATGTCCTGCCTCTTTTCAGCCTCAAACCTACAAAGAAGGATTTCAATGATCTCTATCTGTTGAAGTCCTTCCTTTCCTTTAACTCAGGAGCCACTCCTTCCAGGAGGCTTGACCTGACACCCCACCTGCCCAGGTGAATCTCATCTCACTTTGCTGAAATTCCCCAAAGCTTTTGCCTGGATATTTCTGCAGTGTGTATTTCATGTTCTCTTTTGCTCAAATTTTCTAATGGATTTGTGATTTATTTCATTAATGTATTTATTCCCTCCAGTGATACTGTTTACAACCCTTCCACACACCTCTTGGGGGAGGAAGGAGGAAAAAGAATGGCTTCCTCACTTTCTCCTCACAAAAGCTATATAGCAAAGGAGTACATGGATGGTCCTTTCATTATCCCTCACTTTACCATAGAAGCAGTCCATTCTCATCTTTTGCCCTATTAGTTCTTTGATAACACTGCCTCTTCCTTCTATCATAGTTATTTGTGCATTTGTCCACATCACTCTCATTAAGTTATAAGGTCTTTAAGAGTAAGATCTGGGTCCATTGTATGATCAAATATGGCATGGTACCTTGTTTGCATTGCTGTTATTCTTCTGCCACTTCAGTTGTACCTAACTCTTTATAAGCCCACTTGGGGTTTTCTTAGCAAAGATAATGTAGTAGTTTGCCATTTCCTTCTCTAGTTCATTTTATAGGTGGAGAAAATGAGGCAAACAGGGTAAAATAATTTACCCTGAATCACACAACTAGCAAAGTCCTGAGGGTGGATTTGAACTTAGGAAGAAGACTCTTTCTGACTCCAAACCCACTATTCTATTTACTGTGCCACAATATCAGCAGGATGATTTTAGAGAGACCTGGAGAGACTTACATGAACTGATGCTGTGAAATGAACAGAAGCAAAAGATCATTTAACATAGCAACAGCAAGATTATGTAATGATCAACTGTTATAGACCTAACTCTTTTAAACAATGGGGGGATTCAGGCCAATTCTAATAGACTAATGATAAAGAAAGCCACTTGCATCCAGAGAGAGAACTATGGAGGCTGAATATGGATCACAGCGTAGTATTTTCATCTTTTTTGTTATTTGCTTGCTTTTTTCCCATTTTTTTTTTACCTTTTTGATCTAAACATGATAAATATGGAAATGTGGGGGGCAGCTAGGTGACGCAGTGTATAGAGCACCAGCCTTGAATTCAGGAGGACCCAAGTTCGAATATGGTCTCAGACACTTAACACTTCCTAGCTGTGTGACTCTGAGCAAGCCACTTAACCCCAGCCTCAGGAAAAAAAAAGAAAGAAAGAAAGAAAGAAAAAAATATATAAATATGGAAATGTGTTTAGAAGAATTGCATATGTTTAACTTATATTGGATTACTTGCTAATAGGGAAGGGGGAAGGGAAGAGAGAATTTTGGAGCACAAGGTTTTGCAAGGATGAATGTTGAAAACTATCTTTGCAAGTATTTTGAAAATAAAAAATTATTATAAAAACAGGAAGAAAATAAAAAGAAATATTTTGGAAATAGAAAAAAAAATCTGTTGAATTATTTCTCTTGAGTAGAGCCTACTAATTTTGGAGTTTTTGTAAGACTCATTTCAAATCCTGTTTTATGGAAAACTTTTCCCAATTTCCCCAGCCCCCATTGCTAGGACCTTCACTCTGAGATTACCTTTCCCTTCCAAAGGGGAAGTATTATAGTGATTTATAGATATATAAAGTGATATATATATATATATATATATATATATTAATAAATTATAATTGAGTGATCAGTTGACTATATAGTTTTGTCCAGGTTGTTTCCTTGAGGTCAAGGACTGTGTCTCCCCAATTTAGCACAGTGTTTGACAAATAGTAAACTCAAAATAAATGCTTGAATGACTAGGAAGCTGCAGGAAGAGATCTCAGGAAGCAAACATGAAATTGGTTGATTTAAACCACAGATGTCAGCCTCCAAGCACTGAAAGTCACCAAATATCTCCTTGATATAAGACCATGGTCTGAATTTTGGTCCATGGGATGATTACAAAGTCTGTCCAGTGCTACAAAAACAAAGAGAATTGAATGATCAAAAGGAAGTGGCTCAGTGTTTATATCCTTTAGAACTTTCCTTTTATTAGTCCAGTTCCCAGAAGTCTGCTGGACTCATTACTACAGATTAAGGAGACTGGCCCTTTTTACCTTTGTTAATCCTAAATAAAGCAGCTCTGAAAGCCTGGGGCTCCCCTCCCCAAGGCCTCCAGCACCAAGAAAAAGCTAACAGCTCCTGAGCCTAAGGCAATTCAATACACAAAGGAGAAATGCTGCTGAGAGGAGAGGGTGGAAGGGAAGATGAGAAATACAGAACCGAAGTCTATCACCGAAGCTATCTTGTGCAAAATCAATGAATATCATTTATGAGGAGAAAGAAAAAAATGGGTAAAATGCACTCACCTGGTATGAAGGAATTAATACAATCTACAAACAGGAGTTTATGCTCTAAGAGAATATTGTTCCCAGAGTTGGATTCTATCCTACTAAGCACAATTGCAGGATCTGGAAGAGATTGTTGAGATCATTTAATCCAATTTCCTCATGATAGAGATGAGAAAATTAAAACCTAGAAGGATCACAAGAACACACACACACGTGCACACACACCACAGAAACAAAGCTATATGTAATAGTCAGGGGTTTATATACAATTATTTTTTCATTTTATGTGTATATTATTTTTTCATCATTTAGCACAGTGCCTGGAACAAAGTCGGCACTTTGCTTGTTCTGTGGCTAGGTATAGAATTTTTTAAAAAAAATTTTAGGAAAAAAAATTTTCATGTGTATTGACCTTGTCTTTCTCACTAGAATATGTTCCCAGAAGGTAGACTACATCTTTCATATTTCTTTTAATCCTTCACAGTAGCTAACAAAAGAGTTCAATAAAGAGTTGTGGCGACCAGGTTAGCACGCTGGATGCTTTAGAATCTTGGTCTTTAGTGGTAGAAGTCAAGGGGATGTTCGCTGGATCTCTCTTGCAGAAGTGACCCTGGCTAGTCTCCCTCCACCTTCTAGTCCCTCCCACAATTCCCCGTATACACCAAACAATTGGGCCAGAACAGGATAATGGGAATGGCCATTTTCCAAACATATTCTTATAGAGTATTGTCCAATCAGTAATTAGCCTCAAGTTCTCTACCTCAGTGCATTGACTCAAGAGTTTCAGCCCTTTACAGAGAGATTGAATGAATGAATCTTCAAATTTGGTCACTTAAGACTTTCCAACATATCCTTGGATACTTTTCCCCACACATGATGATAATAAGCTCATCCTTTTAAGATTGAGATAGCCACTATAATTCTGTCAAGTTGTCAGCTCATCTGTAATAAGGAATTTACTTTACGGAATATCATATGATATCAAATTTCTTGCTGAGTCAAAATGTGAGTCCACTGACAACTTTTCAAAGAATAGTTTTGATCACAGCAGCCAACCAAAAAAAGGGGAGGGGGGTGCTCTTTTCCTAGAATTAGCAATGTAGGCAAGGTTTTAAAACACAATCTTAACAGGAATAGGGAACAGGAATGCAAAATAAAGGCAGTTTTCCCTATTCCCAAGAGAGTGCTGGAGCCAATTCAAATGGGATTTTTAAGCTGAATGTTAAATTTTCATTTTAAGCATTTATAACTTTGAAATTGGCAAAGTGAGAATTAGAATTTGACTTTTTGTTATTGATGTTGATTGACTAGAATTAATTTCAGAAGATTAAATTTAAAAGTGTTTCCTTGGTATATTAGCCCCCCCCCCCAAGATATTTTCTTGTTAAACTTTTACTTATACACCACTAACTATGTCCCATTTGCTCAATGGTTCCTATGTCATAAGATTTAACAAAGCTTTAAAGTAATTTGCCTAGCCCTGGCATTAATTGCTAAGAGCATGGCAGAGTAGAAAAAAATTATTTTTGCCTCTACCTAAAGACAGGATGATTAGATTTTCTATTGGGGACAGGAGAAAATTGACCAAAAAATTTTTAAATCTTGATTTAAGGGATCCTTTTATTTACTCATATGTACAAAAAATATTCATTGCAACTTTCTTCCCAGAGCAAAAAAAAAAAAAAAAAAAAAAAAAAAAAAAAAACCTGGAAACTGAGGGGATGCTCATCAATTGGGGAATGGCTCAATAAACTGTGGTGTGTGTGTTTATGATGGAATATTATTGTTCTATGGGAAATAGTGAGGAGGATGCTCTCAGGAAGAAAAAAAAAATCTGTAAAGTCCTCCATATGCTCAAGCAAAGTAAAATGTACTGTCTACAAAGTAATAGCAATGTTCCTGAATGATCAGTTGTAAATGACTTTGCTATTCTCAGTAGTACAATCATCCTACTCTGAAGGAGTTATGAAAAATCCTGTCCTACCTAGAGAAGGAACAGATTGTCTCTAAATATAGATTGAAGCGTTCTCTCTCTCTCTCTCTCTCTCTCTCTCTCTCTCTCTCTCTCTCTCTCTCTCTCTCTCTCTGTCTCTCTCTGTCTCTCTCTCTCTCTCTCTCTCTCTGTCTCTGTCTCTCTCTCTCTCTCTCTCTCTCTCTCTCTCTCTCTCTCTCTCTCTCTCTCTCTCTCTCTCTCTCTCTTTCTCTCTCTCTCTCTCTGTCTCTTAACTTACCTGGCAAAGCTAGCTAGGTGGTGCAGTGGATAGAGTGCTGGACCCACAATCTGTTCAAATCTGGTCTCATAGGCTTAGTAGGTATATTATCCTGGGCAAGTCACTTAACCTATTAGCTTTGATCCGCTGGAAAAGGAAATAACAAAGCATTCTAGTCTCTAACAAAGAAAACCCCTTAAAATGCATTAGGTCACCAAAAGTCAGTCACAATTTTCTTGGATGTTGGGGCAGGATCAGAAATGAAACTTACATCACCTTTTTGACCATGGCTTATGGTAAAGATCAAATGATAATTCTAAGTGCTTTGCAAACTTTTAAGTGTTTTATAAATATAAACATTATAACAGTTTCCATTGATGTAGTGCTTCACAATTAACAAAGTTCTTTTCTTATAAAAACCTATTTAGGTATAATTATACCCATTTTATAGATGAGGTAACTGAAGGACATAAAGGTTAAAAAGACTTCCTTGTAGTCACACAACTAACAGATATGGGAACAGGAATTTAAACCTTGTTCTTCTATCACAAAGGAGAGAGCTTATTCCATGGCAGCATGCTACCTTTTATAAATAATATTATGTATAATCAAAGTGAACCAGTAAAATTATGTAGGGCTATTTCAGGTATCTTTGTTCCCAAATATTTTCCCTCCAGTTTTTGGATGACACCTGAAGTTTCACCTTTAAAGATTAATTTCTTTAGGTTAAAATATTGCACCTATTAAAAAACACTTTCAGATAAAAATATTGAATCTGCTGAAAAGTGAAGTGATTGGCATATAGGCAAAAAGCTAGTCATATCAGGGGAAGCTAGAATTCAAATTTGGATCGCAGACTCCAAGTTCCAAACCTTTTCAGCTATACTATATAACTTCTAAACTATTTGGGAAAGTTGCATTTATGTAATAATTTTTATTTTATTGATTTTATTTTTAATTTATCCAATATAACAAGCATTTCTATAATATAAATTTTCCCACATATGTATTTTATTATATATATATATATACATACTAACTTTTTAAATACACATTTCTTTATGAATCATGTTGGGAGAGAAAAATCAAAACAAAGGGGAAAAACCACAACATAATTTTTAAAAACAGAAAAAAAGAATAATAGCATGTTTAAATTTATATTTAATCTCCATAGTTCTCTTTCTGGATGCAGATGGCATTTTCTAGTTGAAGTTTATTGGGACTGCCTTGGATCACTGAAGCACTGAGAAGAACCAGGTCTTTCATAGTTGATCATGGCATAATCTTCCTGTTACTTTATACAATGAATTCCTGGTTTTGCTTGTTTCGTTCAGCATCAGTTCATGTAAATCTTTCCAGGCCTTTCTAAAATCAGCTTATTCATAATATTTTATAGAACAATAATATTCCATTACCTTCATGTGCCACAATTTGTTCAGCAATTCCCCAATTTATGAGAATAGATATTTATGAGAATAGATATTCATTTTCCAATTCTTTGCCACCACACACACAAAAAAAACTTCTATAAACATTTTTTTACACATATGGGTGCTTTTTCCTCCTTTATATAACATAATTTTTAAAAAAGATGATTACACATGAGCCTACTGTGTAACATTTTCGATTCTTTTAAAGTATATAATTAAGTTATGTAAATTTGTTTTTCCTTTTTTCTCATAGTACTTTGACCTCAACAAATCATTTTCCTTGCAATTATCTATAAATATTTTTATTCCTTAAAAGGTGAAGTAATTGGCCCAAAGGCAGCAAGAAATTTGATATCCTATGACATTCTACAAACTAAGTTCCCTGTTCCATATATGCTGACAAACCAGAATTATTATGCAATTAATAAGTATCAGAGTCAGCTTTAAAGGGTCCTTGGAAGCATTGGAATACAGCTCTCCAATGCCAGTGTTCTTTCCCTTATATTGAGATGGAAGGGCTAAAATAAAGGTATGGGAAGACTCTGGGTTTTATGATGGCATGAGGTACCTTTAGTAGAGAAGATGAAAGATCAAGAAGAAATGTCAAGGAGTATTGAGGGAGGGAGGGGACTGAAAAGAATGATAGGAGAGCTTCAAAGACACTTTTTCACAAGTCTGGCCAGAACCAGCACTGGCCAGGATTCGCTATACAAATCATTGAACTCTCTCTAAAGAGATAAAGGGAACAAATCTTAACAGGTATCTGTATCTTGCTTCTACTGCACATTCTTTACAAGGACTTCCAGCAGAGATACTGTTCTTTCAGCTGACACACATGGTCATTAAAACTCTAGATACTGAAGTAATTAAAAACTAGACTATAAGAACAAACCTAATGTTAATAGACCACAAGGCAATTTTAGTGATGCCCAGATATCTGAGAAGCCCCATGGAGATTTCAAATAATACCTTAACTTTGTTCTGCTGAGAGAGTGTGCACTGATGCCTAAGATAATCACAGAAATGAGAACTCAGACGACTTACTCTTGTGATTTGACTAGAAGTTTTATTATACATATAAACAACACAACAGGTTTAGAAGGGAAAAAAGACCCTTAAAAAAAAAGCTGTGTCAGGTAATGGTGATAAAACAAATGAGGACAGGCCAACCGGTGGCTCTTAGTTCTTAGTCTTGAAATAGATTTCCACACTGTAGCATTTCAGATAGAAATCTGTGTATAATTGTTGGGTTTTTTAGTTATTATTAGAATCACTATCATCTCTAAACAGGTTTGTTTTTCTCTAGGAAGTTTTATAACTTTTCATCTGTGTCCAGGTATCTTTCTCTATGACTCTGCAATTTTCTTGTGCAAGTAGGGTATGCTTAAATAAGTTGTAAAATATGTATGTCATAAAATATTAATGCATGAATACAGGAGTGAAGTGAAGTAAAAAAAGATCAAAATAACATTTGACAAAAACTGCTGGGAAAACTGGAAAGGAGTATGGCAGAAACTGGACATAAACCAGCATTCACACTCTATGCCAAGAAAAGGTTTAAATAGGTACATGCTTTAGACATAAAGAGTAATACATAAGCAAATTAGGAAAGCAAAGAATAGTTTATATGTCAGGTCTGTGAAGAAGGGAAGAATTTATGACCAAAAAAGACCTAGAGAACATTATGAAATGCAAAATGGACAATTTTGATTACATTAAATAAAATAAATTTGCACAAACAAAACCAATGCAATCAATATTAGAAGGAAAGCAGAAAGGGGAGAAACAATTTTTACAGCTGGTATTCCTGATAAAGGCCTCATTTTTCAAATATATAGAGAAATGAGTCAAATTTATGAGAATACAAGTCATTCCCCAATTGATAAATGGTCAAAGGACATGAACAGGCAATTTTCAGATGAAGAAATTAAAGTTATCTATAGTCATATGAAAAAATGCTGTAACTCACTATTAATTAAAGAAATATAAAGTAAAGCAAATCTGAGGTCCCACCTTGTAGCTATCAAATAAACCAATATGGCAGAAAAAGAAAATGATAAGTGTTAGAGGGCATATGAGAAAATTGAGATACAAATGCACTGTTGGTGGAGTTGTGAACTGATCCAACCATTCTGGAGAGCAATTTGGAACTATTCCCAAAGAGCTATCAAACGGCGTATAGCCTTTGATTTAGCAATATCATCATTAGGTCTGTATCCCAAAGAAATCATAAAAACGGGGAAAGGACCCACTGTACAAAAATATTTGTAGCAGCTCTTTTTGTAGTGATAAATAATTGGAAATTGGGGGGATGCCCACCAATTGGGGAATGATTGAACAAGTTATGGTATATAAGATTATATTTGGGGCAGCTAGGTGGTGCAGTGGATAGAGCACCAGCCCTGAAGTCAGAAGGACCTAAGTTCAAATCTGGTCTCAGACTCACTTAGCACTTCCTAGCTGTGTGACCCTGGACAAGTCACTTAACCCCAGCCTCAGGGGGGAAAAAAAGATTATACTAGAATTTTATTGTTTTATATGAAATGATGAGCAGACAGATTTCAAAAAAACCTGGAAGGACTTACATGAACTGATGCAGAGTGAAATGAGCAGAATCCAGAGAACATTGTACACAGTATTAGCAACATTATGCAATGATCAGTTGGGACAGACTTAGCTCTTTCATTAGTACAAGGATCCAAGACAATTACAAAAGATTTCTGATGTACATGACTAATATAGAAATATGCTTAACATGACTGTACATGTACAGTCTATATTGGATTGCTTGCTGCCTTAAGGAATAGCAAAAGTAAAGAGAGAGGGAAAAAAAATTTGGAACTCAAAATCTGACAAAAATGAATGATGAAAACTATTTTCACATATAATTGGGAGGGGGAACAAAATATTATATTTTTAAAATTTTTATTTATTTATTTATTTATTTATTTTTATAATTATAACATTTTCTTTGACAGTACATATGCATAGGTAATTTTTTTTTTACAACATTTTCCCTTGTACTCCCTTCTGTTCCGAGTTTTTCCCCTCCTTCCCTCCATCCCCTCCCCTAGATGGCAGGCATTCCCATACATATTAAATATCTTATAGTATAACCTAGGTACAATATATATGTGCAGAACCGAATTTTGTTGTTGTTGTTGCAAAGGAAGGATTGTATTTGCAAGGTAAAAATAATCTGGGAAGAGAAACAAAATAAAACAAAACAAAACAAACAAACAAAAAAAAACAATGTTCACAGTTTACACTCATTTCCCAGTGGAACAAAATATTATTAAGTACAAAAAAGAACCAGTAAAATAATACACATGGAGTACAATGTAAATTTTAAAATAATCCTTAAAATGAAGCTATATTTTTTTTAAAATTCTCATGGAAAAAATGGCTTTCTGGAAGAGGAAAATCACTTAGTGGTTCTTTTAAAAATTAATTTTAAAAGATTTTTAAATTCTTTTTTTTAACATTGGGCAAACACAATTTTGGGAAGAAAGGAAACTTCAGGGGTACAGAGGTCAGTCTAACTTTTGGAGAAAGTCTCATCAAGAGAACAGATAATCTAATCCTCTCTCCCTCAGAAAAGGGAAACTGAAAAAGTAGCAAGAAGGTCTGACCCTCCATCACTTGCAAGAAAATTGAAAGATGCACAGGTCCTGAGAATAGCTGCTCTGCAGTTTGAACTGGTGAAAAACAAGATGAGTGAGTTGGAAAAACTGTGGTTGAAGTAGGGAGAGAGAGCTGTTGGTTTTTGTCCCTTGTAGAAGAGGACCAATAGTATCATGAGGGTGATGTTTTTATTTTCCTGTGAATTATATTTAAGTGAGGCAGAGTTACACAAGGTTGTCAGCCTTGCTCTTTTGGAGGAAGCACATCAACCTTAGAGGAAAGAGATAGATACTCTAGTTTGGGCCCCCATTAGTACAAAGTCTCCCTTTTGTGCTAACTGAAGATGTCCAAACAGTGGGAATTAATCCCACACCTATTGAACATTTTCTCTCTTCTTTCTGTACTCATATTTAGGATAATAATGATGGTGGTGGTGATGATGATGATGATAACTGACATTTTCTCTGGCCCAAATTACAAAGCTTTATACATGATCTCATTGCAAAGGGAAGACTTGTAGTCCTCTAATTCTGCTTAGTATTTTTGTAAAAGCAAAACTGAATTTTTCTGTAAATCAAAGCTGAATTTCTTTGAAGTATTGTTTGTTTCCATGATTGGTCCTGGATGATCTGGTTAGACATTAGGATTAAAGTGACTGTGCCTATTGAAGGACTAGAAATAAGAATTTTTTTCTCTTCATTTTTTAAAATAATGGCTAACGTTTAGAAGAATTGCACATGTTTAACCTATATTGAATTATTTGCTGTCTAGGAGAGAGAGTGGAGAGAGAGTGAAAAATTTAGAATACAAGGTTTTGCAAGGGTAAATGTTGAAAACTATCTTTGCATATATTTTGAAAAATATATAACAATATAACAAAAATAAAAGTGTACATCACTAAAATAGTTCATATGAAAAAATAAAAGATAAAGAAAGCAAAAGAGATTTTATGAATATGCTTTTGTTGAAAATGACAAGGTTTTAAGTATGGGGTGAGATACCCTAGGGTTTGTAGGAATGAGCTTTTTTGGATATAGGTATATCCTATAATCGGCTAGTTTTATTTTAACCTAGTTCTGAAAAGTTCTACCCAGAATGTATATGGAATCACAACCAACTGACATCCTGTGTAAATCTAGAAGCCAACTATGTGCTCTCCCACTGTGGGCTCCCACAGAGATACATGGACTTGGGCTCTGGTTGATTATGAAAAGGGTCACCGGGTATGAGATGAAGGTACAGTTTACATGTTAATTTTAATGGGAAGATATGTCTTCTTTTACCAAGATAGAGCAGTCAGTTCAATTAGACTGTTAGAGAGCCTCCTTGCTGTGCGTAACAAGGGACAATGAGGCCTGAAGCAGGCAGTCTCTCCTCCAAAGTGGAATAATTGAAAAGGTGAGCAGCTCTAAGAGAGATGCTATCATTATCATTTCTATTTTTCAGATAAGGAAACTGAGGTTCAGAAAGGCTAAGTTATTCAATCAGTGGTATTTGAAGGTGTTTTTTTTTCTCCCAGTTCAATTCAATAAATATTTATTAAGCATTGTTTATACGCCAGGCCCTGTGCTAGTTAACAAAAATATAAACACAAAAGTAAAGAGTCCCTGTTCTTCAGAAGCTTAAATTATTTTTTTCCTCTCATTTCTTTTTTTGGAAGCAGTGGGGTTAAGTGACTTGTACAGAGAGTCGCACAGCTAATAAGAGTAGGAAGCCAGATTTAAATCCAGTTCTTCCTGACTCCAGGGCTGGTACTTTTTATCTACTGCAGCATCTAGGCTTACATTCTATTTGGAGCATACCACACACACTCAAGTTATGAAATATAAAGTAATTTCAAAAAGGAGAATGTACTAATAATTGAAGCTACAAAATATCTCTTGCATTAGCCATTCCATTCCCCCGTTTTCCTTCCCTGAACTAGTAATTTTTTCACCAATGACTTAATATTTTGCTTTTGAGGGAAGGCAGCATGGAGTAATGGATAGGGCATGGGAAAAACCTGAGTTGAAATTCTTCCTCAAACACTTAATAGTTTTGTGTGATCCTGGGCAAGTCACTTAAGTTCTATGTGCTTCAGTATGTAAAACTGTAAACAGTATGTAAAAAAAAAAAGCTGTAAAATGAAGAGGCTGGACTAGATGACCTTTATCTCTAAAATAAATGATCCTCTGGCTCCAAGTTTAGCACTTTACCATTTTTACAGCAATATAATTTGTTGTTGCTTAGTCATTTCAGTCATGTCTGGTTCTGTTAACCCATTTGGGGTTTTCTTGGCAAAGATTCTGGAGTGGTTTGTCTAGCTCTTTTCTAGCTCTTTTTACAGATGAGGAAACTGAGGCAGTCAAGTGACTTGCCCAGGCTCACACAGCTAATAAGTGTCTTTTTTTTTCTTTCCTTTTTTTTTTTTTAAGGCTGGGGTTAAGTGACTTGCCCAGGGTCACACAGCTAGGAAGTGTTAAGTCTGAGACCAGATTTGAACTCGGGTTCTCCTGAATTCAAAGCTAGTGCTCTATCCACTGCGCCACATAGCTGCCCCCTAATAACTGTCTGAGACCAGATTTGAATTTAATTCTTCCTGACTCCAGGTTTGACACTCTATTCATTATGCCATCTAGCTGCACCTAAGCTAGCACTCTTTTTTTTTTTTAACATTTTAATAGTATTTTGTTTTTCCAAATGTTTGCAAAGAGAGTTTTCAACATTCACCTTTGCAAAACCTTGGGTTCCAAATTTTTCTCCCTCTCTCCCTCTTTCCCAAGATAGTAGACAATCTGATATAGGTTACACATGTTAAGCTAACACGCTTAAATTTTAAATTTTAATTATTTTAATAGAAAAATAACTAGCATTATTATAGCCCTTAATAACCAATAATATAATTATAAATATATACATTTGATAACCAATAATATAATAGCGAGCATCTTTATGGTACTTCATTTAAAAAAAAAAAAGAATGACTACCCAATTATTAATCTTAGGGTTTGTACAACACTTTACAAAACTCTCAATTTATACTCCCAACTCTGAGAGACAGATGCTATTATCGTCATCCCCGTTTTCAGACAGAAAAAGTGACTTGTCCAAGATCACAAAACTAGTAAGGTTTAAGACCAGTTTGAACATCAGGACTTCCTGATTCCATGACCAGTGCTCTGGCCACTATAACAGTCCAGCTGCCTCTCACATAGGCTGTCATGTGGTTAGTATCCACAGAAACCTCTCTTTCTACTGTAGTCAAGGACCCAAGAGGTTAGGACTGTGTCACAGCTTTACTCAGGTTGCCTGCTGGGTTCTCTGATTAGAGACAAGTCATCAGAAGGACCGTTCTCTTTCCCACTCCTCCTTTAACATTTGTTGGTGAGTTCTGCCTGCTCTGCAGGGGCTTGTTCAATGTCTCACCTTACCTCCCTGAAGCCAAAAGGACAAAACTTAACAAAATGATCTGGCATCCATAACACTGTGCAACCAAAGCCAGGCATCCACATTTCTGCTTTCTGGAGAAGCAGCGCTCACAGCTGCTGCTTTGACTCTTTCTCCAGCTCTCTCCGACATGTTCTTTGAAGTTGAACTTCATTTTGAGAATACAGAAAACTGGTAAATCAGTGGGATACAGGCTCAACCAAGGTTTTCTATCCAATTAACTTCATCACTAGATATACATCCTCAAAAAATTAGGAGTTCAGACTGCCTGAATTCAAACCTTACCTGTTAGAGAATTTTGTCCTGATTTTCCATCTCCTTCCCTTTGAAAATTTATTCAGCTATTTTTCACTAGTGTCCAACTCATTATGACCCCATTTGATATTTTCTTGGCAAAAATCCTGGAGTGGTTTGCCATTTCCTTCTCCAACTCATTTTCCACTTGAGGAAACTGAGGCAAACAGGGTAAAGTGACCTGCCCAAGGTCACACAGCTAGGAAATGTCTGAGACCAGACTTAAACTCAGGTATTCCGGACTCCAAGGCTGGAGCTTCATCCACTGAGCCACCTAGATACCATAACTTTAGATGGAGGATGCTATAATACTTTGGGCATTTGTAAATCCTTTTAGTCATTTGCAAATTCAGGATGCTATCTGGGAAAGACAAAAGAAAAACACTTCATATCTTAATACCCAGAATATTCAGAACTTAGTTTGGGCTGCATGTTTTAGTGTTTCTTTTCCATCTCTCTATTTGGCTAGGGAAGGAGGAGGTGTCTTGTTGGAAACAGGTTAGGCTAAACCCTCAGAATGGGCTAAAGGATGAACAGCTTCTATCCATGGATTTCTTCTGGCCCCCAGCCTACCTAAACCAACTGCTTTGCACTGTGGTGGGGGTGCAAAGTCACCCAAACAATAGAGACTGGCTCTTCTCCAAGCCTTTTCCATACTCAGAGCAGCATCAGGGAGAACAGGGAAGCAACTTTGGCAGCAGGCTGTCTTTTCTGTGTGCTCAGTGGCAGAAAAGAAAGAGCAGAATCCATCCCATCATGCTTTGTCATTCTGGGCCTTGAGCTGCACTACAGCTGTTCTCTGGCTGGCTCAAGCTCAGGATGGAAAACACTTAAACGAGAAAAGTCTGGACAGCATCGCGATACAGGAGAGGAAATCACAGGAGAGGAAGAACATTGTATGCCTTTGTTCTGGAAGTAGAGACAAAACGTTGCAAAGCAATCTTCTCATTTCTAGTCATAAGGAATTAAAAGGGATAAGGTTCTTTAGTTATCCCCAAATCAGAGTACTTTAATGAGTTTTTGATTTGATATAAATATTTTATTATTACATATTATATCTGGGACACATAATATGAATATAAATTTAATAAATTAATATAATACTGAATACCAAAAAATAATAAATAAGTAAAAAATGATTTCACTATAAATCTGATCTGGAACTTGGTTCATTGACATTCTATCTGTCCATGAGTTTTTTAATTTAGTATAAATATTTTATTATATATATGTGAAATATAATACAAAATTAATTTAATAATTTAGTACTGAATAGCATAAAATAAATTTTAAATTTATTTAAATCTAAATTTAGCTTTAAATTTGAATCTAAAAAAATTTATTAGTAACTAAATAACAAAATAGTCTTAATGTAGATCTGGATCTGGAACTTGATTCATTGACATTCTATCTTCAGATATGAATTAGGATTGTTACCCAGAATATGGTACTATAGAAAGTCCAGTAGAACAGCATTAAACCTTTGTTCTAACCTCTCCTGTGCCATTAGCTCAGTATATGATATTAGCCAAGCCTTTTCCTTTCTCTGCATATCAGTTTTCTCATTTGTCAAATAGGGATTCAACAAGCATTTTTAAAGTTCCTACACTGTGCCAGTCATTCTGCTAGACACCAAGGATATAAGGACACTACTGCTACTCATGATGATCATGATCAAGATGATGATGATACTGATAGCAGCTAACATTTATATAATATCTTCTTTTTAACAGATGAGGAAACTGAGGCAGGCAGTGGCTAAGTGACTTCCCCAGAGCTAGTAAGTGTCTGAGGCCAGACTATATTTCAGATCTTCCAACACCAGGCCCAGCATTCTATCCACTGCCCCTATAAAAATGAAACATCCATCCTATTTATTCTTAGGGTTGTTATAAACTCTGTACAGGACAATGAAGATGAACATGCACTTTGAAAAAATATAAATCTCTATGTAGATGTGAGGTATTAGGATGATGGTGCTAGAGACTAATTGATAGAGAATTATCAGGCAGATTTATCGTTATGACATTTTCTATCTTTTTAAAGATTTGAATATGCAAAGCATTTCCAGTTTCAAAGGCTATTTATTTCATTCTTGGCGCTTTGTCTGCCATTAGGGTCTGCTGTCACCAAATGAGTAGTGGTGTTAAACCTATTAAGTATGTGGACTTTCCATTGACATGAGTAGGAATATGGTGCTTTACTCAACTATGCTGTGTCTGAAAATAAGACTATTAAAATGCATAAATACAAGTACTCATTGATATCTTAAATTCTACTTAAAGGGATGACACACTTTAGAGTAAGACAGGAATAAGAAGAATCTAGATATATTAAAGTACCTTTTCCCCTTAGTTATTAATTACCAATCACTTATTCGTTTAAATCTAATTCTGTTCTTAAATTTGAGTAAAATGAATTCTTCTAGATTTTCTAAGTTAGAGTTGGACCCAAATAAGATTTATACAGGATTTAAGTAATTGTCATTTGGTTGACATAAAAACTTTCTCAGGTGTTTTTTTTTTAATCTAACAATAGTTCTTTCCATGATGAAAAACAATTTGTTCATTTTTCTTAAGCTGGGACATACATAGATGGCCTTTGTATTTCTAATCTACTAAAATGTTCCTGCCAGGTTCCTGCCAGCACTTGTTATGTTATGTTACAGTTATGTTAGGCTAGAAATAGCTTGGGAACCCACTACCAATTATTATTCCCCAAATTCTGTGAACTAACTTCTTAGCCTCTCAAAGACTGATGTTGTGTTATTGCTAATTGTACAATAATAATAAAATACCAAATAAATTCTGGTTTCCTTAGCAATGACTACAGAATTTTCCTAGTTCACTAACCAACCTGCTTCAGGGTTAATTTGTTTTTAGTTACATTTCCAGCTTCCTAGGTATTATGGTCTATATTCAAATATATTCAAATGCATCTGGTGATAAAAATATTAAACAGGTCTGTCAAAATGATTTCATCTCCAGTCACCATTGTCCATCTATACCATTTTATCAAGACATGTTTGTTTAAATATGTTCTGTAATTAACTGCAATGGATACTCCTTGTCCAATCTTGCTATCTTATAACCAAATGCATTCAATTGTGAACTTGAGAGTGAATTAAACAGCCAATAAGGCATATAGTATTATTAAATAGTGACAAAATTCTGGCTCATACCAGTGCTAACAAACTCTCTGAGAATAGTTTGCATGGAACCCAGGCCTTCAGAACTTGCAGAAGAATAATAATATTCTATAGAGAGGCCTGGAGAGACTTAAATCAACTGATGCTGAGTGAAATGAGCAGAACCAGAAGATCACTGTACACTTCAACAACAATACTGTATGAGGATGTATTCTGATGGAAGTGGATATCTTTAACATAAAGAAGATCCAACTCACTTCCAGTTGATCAATGATGGACAGAGGTAGATACACCCAGAGAAGAAACACTGGGAGGGGAATGAAAATTGTTAGCACTAATATCTGTCTGCCCAGGTTGCATGTACCTTCGGATTCTAATGTTTATTGTGCAACAAGAAAATGATATTCGCACACATGTATTGTACCTAGACTATATTGTAACACATGTAAAATGTATGGTATTGCCTGTCGTCGGGGGGAGGGAATAGAGGGAGGGGGGGTAATTTGGAAAAATGAATACAAGGGATAATATTATAAAATATATATATATATATATATATATAATAAAAAAAAAAGAATAATAATATTCTGAGGTGTTACTATACATGGTAGGAATTAACAAGTTTTTCAATCATAATGGTCACTTCTGTCCAAAGCTCTGTAACTTAAACTAAGATTACCCTTTGTTCATTTCCCAACTCTGACCCTAGGCAAGGCCCTGAAATTTTCTGAGCCTTAGCTTCCTCCACAAATTGGGGGAAATAATGTTCATACTATCTACTTCACATTATAGTTATGAGGAAAGAGCTTGATCAACATTAAGATGCTATAACAATTATTTTCTCTCTTTAGTCCTTTTAATTTAATTATTTATTTCATTCTAATATTTTTCCCAATTTAAAAATAATTTTAACTTTTTTTTTTTACAATTTTGAATTCCAAATTCTTTCCTACCCTCTCTTCCCTCAGTCCTCATTGAGAAGGCAAGCAATTTGATAAAGTTTATACATGTACAAGATACATTTCCATATTAGCCATGTTGTGGAAAAAACACAGACAAAAAAAAAAAAAAAACAAGAAAAATTTAAAAAGTTAAAAAAGAAACCAGTACGCATTGATCTGCATTCACATTCCATCAGTTCTTTCTCTGGAAGTGGGATAATGTTATATTAATGCTATATTATGCTATATTAATGTTAATC
This sequence comes from Sminthopsis crassicaudata, assembly GCF_048593235.1. Taxonomy (NCBI): domain Eukaryota; kingdom Metazoa; phylum Chordata; class Mammalia; order Dasyuromorphia; family Dasyuridae; genus Sminthopsis; species Sminthopsis crassicaudata. The sequence goes on along the minus strand of NC_133617.1, from coordinate 576,332,560 downwards.
ATTAATTGTTGTCATTATTGCTTCATGTTCCCCAGTATATATACATATATATATATATATATATGTATATATATATATGGAGAGAGAGAGAGAGAGAGACCATTAAAAGTTTTATGTTTTTATAAGTTTTCAGATATTATTTTACAGTCAAAATTATCAAATAGTGTCTAAAAGCTTTGAAGGAGTCAGAGCTCCTAAGACTTGTAGTCGATAGGCAGAAAGTTATGATAAGGTGGATGTCACACATATTCTCAACCTCATGATCTCCCCTTTGCCATATCTGATCTCAAGATTGTTGAGGAAATCCCGAAATCAATGGCCTACTTACCTTGAGAACATTTCCCTGCTGAGATTCCTCAAGTCTGTGACTGAGCAAAGAAAAGAGATTCTCTCTTGCATGTGCAAAGACTCTGACCAAAAGAGAGTTTCTAGGTCACCAGAAGGTAACTGGCAGGCATGGAGAATTAATTATATTTAGAAATGTCACTTTGTAAGTTAGCAATTAAAGGTTAATGTGTTATTCTAAAGAGTAAGATTTAAAGTGGAACTCATTTAAGGAGGAAATGGTTTTCTTCCATCTACATAGACTGTTGTAAATATATAGGAAACTCATCTTTGCTACTAACAAGCCCCCAAATCCAAAATTTGCTAAGTCACCCTAAATTCTTATACTAGCTCTACTGCTAGCCATGTGTATGATTTTGAGCAGCTTGTGCCTCAGTTTCTATATCTGTAAAATGAAGATGTGAACTGGATGTTTTCTTTTCTTTTTCAGATTGGTTGTTTCCTAAGCTTCCTTCCCTCTGTAACATTATAAAATTCATTCACAAAGCCTTGGAGGCTGTCACTGGGTATCCCTCTCAGAGATGACACTTAGGGAATTTTCTGCTTTCCCCAATCTGAAAAAAATCATAAACCTGAAGGTTGGGGGCCCATGAAAGACAATCTTGTGCCTTTTCAAATTAGCATTGCATGGATTTGGGTCTGTCAGAGCTTCAGGTTTATGTATTTTAATTAATCTTATTATTTGCTATTGTGCCCTGAGGTGATAGACAGTGCAACTCCATATATCTGACATGAAGTCCAATATTGGAGCCTTCTAGCTACCTATTATTTCATCAAAATAGGCTCCCCAAAATTAACAGAAATCCTTTAATGCTTTCTTTATAATCAAGTAATTCCATATAGACCCTGGGGCACCCCACTAACCTTTATAAGATTAAGGTAGGTCTATTCATAATACCTTATATGAATATATTGCACCACAAGTTAAAAAGCATTTTCTAAGTTGATCTAAATCTAAATTGGCCTTCCCAACAATTCTTTGACATGGGTGAGACAAACATTATTAGCTTCATTTACAAACAGAATCTTCTGCTCCAGTTCTGACCACCCCAAATGGCTTCTTCATATCTCTTAGCCTTATAGAGAAAATATTTTAATATAAAAAACACAAAAATTCTGGTTTCCAAAACAGTGATTTTAATGCTTTTAGCAGCAGCAACCTACCAAAAAATTATCTAGATGCAGTGACAACTGGGGGGGGTACGATGAGAGATGGGGCAAGGAAATGTCCCAGGTCCAATAATTATGCCATATTCCAAACAGTGTAATTCAAACCAATTATTTCCCAGCCACCCAGATGTCCCATTGTTCTTCAATAAAACATTTTGCTCATCTGAATCCAATTAATTCAAAATCCATTTCTCCAAGCCCCTGGCCTTTTTGAACAAAGGCAGTTTTGTTTCACTGTGAGTGTGTCTATAGACAAACCATGAAGCACACCCCAAAGATTTGATACCCTCTCAGGAAGAATTACTTGCTGCAAATTTATGGGTCCTGTGACAAATTATATCGAGGCAGAGAGAAAATGAAGGAATGCAAATTTAGCATTAATCAAACTGCAACCTGTGGTAAATGAGAACAAGTGGCAGGGAGACTAAGAATGCTTTCCTCTGTCCCTAGAAATCTGTAGTTGCCCTAACCACTGGCTCTGATCACCCCCAGAATTCAACATTGATCCTTTCCTTCTCCTGCAGATCAGAACACAATAAATCCTTTGATAAAGAATGAACTTTGGCGCCATCTCCTGTCTATCTCCCAAATCACCAAGTAATCAATTAATAGGCTTCAACCAATCCTCTCCTGAGATGAGTTTCAGGCGCTTGCTATTACTTCCCTACTGATACAAAAATCCATACTGGACTAAAAGGCTCAATTTGTTTTCAAGTGCTCAGTGATTATACCACTAGGTCTGTATGTCAGAGATTTAAAAAGACAGATAGGAAATAGACAAAAATATTTATATCAGCTTTTAGTGATGGCAAAGAATTGTAAATTGGGAGGATGTCCATTAATTGGAGAATGGTTGAACAAGTATTTTTGCATGTGATTGTTATGGAATACTATTATGCCGTAAGAAATGATGAATAGATTGCTCTCAGAAAAATCTGGAAAGGCTTACATAAACTGATGCAAAGTGAAATAATACTACCTAACAGCAATGTTCCACTAAGAGCAACTACAAATAACTTAGCTATTCTCAGCAAGACAGTGATCCAAGACAATTCTGAAAAACTTAGGATAAAAGGGGCTATCCATTTCCAGAGAAAGAGTGCAGATTGAAGAATATTTTTCTTGGAGATTTTTGTCTGTTTTCTTTCGCATTATGACTTACACAGAAATGTATTTTGCATGATCACACATGTATAATCTATTTCAAATTGTTTATCTTCTCAATGAGGTAGGGAGAGAGGGGAGAATTTGGAATTGAAAATTGAAAAAAAAAGTTAAAATTATTTCTACATGTAATTGGAGAAAAGTAAAATATTAAATTAAAAAGTACTGTCATCAAGTGCTCAGGGATTGAGGATTTGTGGAGACCCTCAAGTCTTCCACAATTTAGGAGATGGATACAGTCCTAGTGGTGGTCGTCCTATCTTGAAAGACAGAATGTTGTAGTGGATGGAGTGAAGGATTTGAAGTCAGGACAATCTAGGTTCAGAGCCATTCTTACTGACTGTGTGATACTGAACAAGTTCCTTAACCTGTCTAAAATTCAGTCCTAATTAATAAGTCCACTTAGAGTTAATTGTGGCATATGGTATAAGATTTTGTTCTTTTTCTAATTTTTGCCAGCTTTCTTTCTGGCTTTTCCAGTAATTTTTGTTGAACAGGAGTCCTTAATCTAGTAGCTAGAGTCTAAGTTTACTGAGCATTATGCTACAATGTTTGATTATTCCCTATATATAAAGGAGGCATTCTTGACTAAATAAGGCACCGAAAGGATTGCAAAAGATAAAATGAACTATTTTGATTATATAAATTAAAGAGTTTTTGTGTAACCAAAATCAATACAATTGGAATTGGAGAAAAGGAAGTTGCATGGAGAAAAAAACATTTGCATTAAATTTCTCTAAAAAAGGGTTCTCATCCAAAATAAGAGACAGATGTAATTTTTCTAAAAATGAGAGAAACAAGCAATCAACAACTAAATTAGAAAAATAGTTTAAAACACTAATAAAAACCAAAATGCACATTAAATACACTCTGATGTTCTATTATACTTCCATCAGTTGGACAAAGATGACCAAAAAAAATGATAATTATTAGAGGGACTAAGAGAAAAAAGATACACTAATCCACTACTGGTGAGGATGTGAAGTGGTACAACCATTCTGGAAAGCAATTTGGAACTATACCCCCAAACTCCCTAATCTGTACATATTCTTTGACTCAAAAATACAAGCAAGGAGCTTATACTCCTATGAAATCAAAAAAAGGGAAAGGACTCATATATAAATTAATATTTATAGCAGCATATTTTTTGAGGCGCATACAGGAAACAAAGCAGCTGTCTATCAGAGAACAGGTGGACAAATTATATAATGTAAATATAATAGCATTATTTCCCTATAAGAAATTATGAAAGGGATAGATTCATCCCGTATGAGCTGATGCAGGGTGAAATAGGCAGAACTAAGAGAACAACTTATACTATATATATTGGCTGAGGCAACTAGGGTTAAGTGACTTGCCCAGGGTCACACAAGTAGGAAGTGTTAAGTGTCTGAGGCCAGATTTGAACTCAGGTCCTCCTGACTTCAGGGCTAGTACTCTATCCACTATCCACTAGCTGCCCTCCTAACTATGATATTTTAAAGTAAAATTATTGCAAAAGACTTAAGAACTACAATCAATGGCAATGATCAAACATGACTCTAGAAGACTGATAATGAATAATGCTTCCTACCTCCTGGCAGAGAAATGATGGAAGAAAGGTACAAAATGAGCCATACATTTTTCAAACACAATGTGCAAATTTTTTTGTATTACTACCCTCATATTTTTACAAGGGAGGCTTTTTTTGAAGAAGGAGGAGGAGGAGAAGAAAACTAGAAGAAGGAGAAGAAGGAAGGAGGAAAAGAAAGGAGAAGCGGAAGAAGGAGAAGAAAGGAGAAGAAGATAGTGATAATGATACTAAAGGAATAAGGGAGTATCAATAAATCAGTTTAAAAAACAAAATCAAGCAGAAAAAATTCAAAAGGGGATACAGGCAAGGCAGTATTGGAACTGCCATATTTCAAATTTAATTTTAATTTGATTTAATTTTTATTTAAATTTAATTCAAATTTGAAATACCCCCAAACCACAAGCTTTATATAATGGACATTCATGGTTTCATATGTGGTTTTCTTCTTCTGTACTTTCTGTAAACAGAAGGTTGCCAAGCCTACTGTGAGAAAGACTATCATATCTGGCCTCAGACAATTACTAGCTGGATGGCCCTGGAAAGGTCACTTAATTTCTGTTTACCTCAGTTTCTTCATCTATAAAATGGGGATAATAATAGCACCTATCTCCCAGATTTATTATAAGAATAAAATGAGATATTTGTAAAGTACTTAGCACAGTGCCTGGCATGTAGTAGGCACTATATAAATATTCAATTTTGGTTCAGTCCTGGCTGATTTTTCATGATCCCATATGAGGCTTTCTTGAAAAAAATACTAGAGTGCTTTAGCCACTTCTTTTTCCAGGTCATTTACAGATAAGGAAACGGAAGCAAAAAAGGTTAAGTAATTTGACCCGATTGTTACATAACTAGTAAGTGTCAGAGGTCAGATTTGAACTCAAGAACTTAAGTCTTTCTGACTCCAGGCCCAGCATTCTATCCACTGTACTACCCAGCTGCTCCTAAATGTTAGCTGTTATTAACTGTTTATATTTGTAATTTTTTAAAGCTCATAAAACTAAAAAAGAAAAACATTAAAGAGTTTTGGTAAGCTTTCAGAATAATGAGTCTATAGACCTTAAAACATTTCCATTTTCCCAAGTAATATTATATTTTCTCTTAAAATAGAAAGTCAACAAGAACTTATTAAAGCAAGCAAAAATGTGCCCAAAACTGTAGTAGGTATTCTTCAGAATATAAAAGTAGAAGAAAATCCTACCCTCAAAGTCCTTAGAATATAATTGGGAATACTAACAAATTGAATGAAACAGAGAATAATACAAACCTAGAAAAGATCCTAATGGGATGGTAGAGTAGAGGTTACAAGAATATTTGCATTAAGGGATGGTGGCAAGAAACACTGGCTACATAAGCAGAGGACCTTGGTCATTTCTTGCCTGTACCACTCAGGAGTTGGGTGGCACATCACTACAACTACCTGAAAAAATGTTTATTAAGCATCTGCAATGTGCAATGCAATGGAAACAAAGATAAAAAACTCAGTCTTTGCTCTCACAAGAAACACTTAGATTCCATTTACTCACGTACAAAAATATAATTCAATTATAGCATCATTATATAGTATGTTATGTATTATTGTTACACTAAGTTGGCATAATAACAATTGTACCCAAAATATATTGTGAGAATAGTACTTCAAAGTACTATAAAAGTTATGAGCTGTTTTTATTGTTTTGAGACCACAGAATGTGAGTGATTAAAAGAACTTTAGGGATCATCTTATGTAACCCTCTCATTTATGGGAAGATAAAAATTGCAATTACCTCTTATTTCTACTCTATTGATTTTACAATGTAATTGATTTTATACTGTATTGATTTTTGCATCTGCCTGAACTCACCTCGCTCAAAAAAGTAGTCTTTCCTAGTCTGAATTGGCTCAAAAACTGGGTTAAAAAGGAATTTTGTTATCAGTCATGCAACTAGCTCAGGAGACATTTGTTTGTTGCAAAAAAAAAAAAAAAAAAAAAAACCCAACCAGCTAAACTTGATGCTATATTCTCAAAAGACAAGTCCTTGCCTGTTCTTGTACAATTAGGGGTAATTTGATCTCCCTCCTATGGGATGACTAACTGGGTAGTCCAGATTTTCTGAGATTACAAGAGGCAGATGAGTACTATAAAACAATTAACATTCCTTAATTGTCTGAGAGGGTCTTATCAGACACATCTAAATACCAGCTCACTTTCCCCAGTGTAACAAATTAAAATGTCATCCCCCCTAGACTACCTCCTTTCCTGTGTGTCAATAGAAAAGGTCCTTTCTTCTCATAGGGATCGCTGGTCTTACTGAGATGGCCAATCTGATCTGCTTTGTTAAAATTATGTGTGACATTCAGAGAACCACTTCAGTTTATTTTTTTATTATATTATTATAGCTTTTTATTGACAGCACTTTTCCCTTCCCTCTCTCAACCCCCTCCCTTAAATGGCAGGCAGTCTTATACATGTTAGATATGTTATAGTATATCCTAGATACAATATATGTGTGCAGAACCGAACAGTTCTCTTGTTGCACAAGAGAAATTGGATTCAGAAGGTAAAAATAACCTGGGAAGAAAAACAAAAGTATAAGAAGTCCACATTCATTTCCCAGTGTTCCTTCTCCGGGTGTAGCTGATTCTGTCCTTCATTGAACAATTGGAGCTGAATTGGATCTTCTCTTTGTCAAAGATATCCTCTTCCATCAGAATACATCCTCATTTAGTATTGTTGTTGAAGTGTATAATGATCTCCTGGTTCTGCTAATTTCACTCAGCATCAGTTTATTTTTATTATATATCACTCCCCACATATTTTATAGATGAAAAAGATAGAGACCCAGAGTGGATAAATAGCTTACCCAAAACCATTTCATAATAGTTTTTTTTTATTCCAAATCTGACTTTCACCATACCACATTGATTGTCAGTGAAGGAATTTTGGCAGTACTACAAACCTGATCTTAAAATGACTTCACCTTTTTGGAACTCAGTTTTCTGCACAGAAATAAGAAGGTATGATGAGAGGAGTCTCTAAAGCCTCTGCTAGCTCTGTGGTTTCATTCCTTTGAAATGGCAGAAAAGAAAGGAAGGAAGGAAGGGAAGGAGAGGAAAGAAAGGAAAGAGAGAGAGGGAAGAAGGGAAGGAGGGAGAGAGGAAGGAGGAAGGGAGGGAGGGAAGGAAGGAGAGAGGAAGGGAGGAAGGGAGACAAAGAGGAAAGTAAAAAGAGAAGGACAAGAGAAAGGAGAAAGGAAAGAAGAATGGATTTTAAAGGGAAGGACTAGGGAAAGGAGAAAGGAAAGGAAGAAAGGGTTTTAAAAGATTGACTAGAGAAGAAAAAGTCCTAAGTTGCTCATAGACCGTATATAGTGATATGAAAAAAAAAATGGCTACTAGAGAAGTACAGTGTCTTTGATTCTCAGGAGAGTAAATGGCAAAAGGGAACAAGTACTCAAATGGTAACCAAAGAATCTGGGAAAGGAGATTCAAGCTCCCAGTGGCCTTGAACACATCACTCTTAACTTTGTACTCTCTCTTTCCTACCAACCAAGAAATAAATTTTAAATCCACTCTACTTTATTCCCTTCCCAAGGATTTTCTTACCCTTCTTCCTTTCTAGATAGACTGATTTCTCTCCTACCTTCCTCCACAAGCCATGATCCTTCTCACTCCCTATTCCAGCAAGGTAAATTATGATCCAGATGCCACTTTCTTTCCTTCCTTGTACAGAAGGGCACATTGAAGAAACCTACTTAATGGAGTAGGCACAATATGAATCCTCAATCTCACGTGCTGATCTAGACAATCTGAAGTTTTTGAGATTCCCTGGAGCCACTAAGGGAACATACTACATACTAGAGTACATACTAGAGTACATACATACTAGAGTAGTTTACCATTTTCTTCTCCAGCTCATTTTATGGAAAAGAAACTGAAGCAAACAGTGTGAGGAGATTTGCCCAGGCTTACTCAGCTAGTAAATGTCTAAGGCTGGATTCAAACTCAGGTCTTCCTGACTCTAGTCCCACTATCCTATCTACTGTACTACCTAGCTTCCCATTTATATTCCTTTATTATTCTTTTATTTCTATTCCCTTAATAAGTCTAAGGTTCTTGAGTACAAAACTCCCCAGATATCACCAAAAGAAAATGTGGATTTAAGACATCTTGCTAGGAAATATAGCATTGGTAATCTCAGTAATGAGGGTGCTATGAAAAAAATTCAGACAATGCTTGTGAAGTCTTAGAGTTTCCAGGAGTGGCTATGAATATTGGAATCAAAATATGAGTGAAGTAGTCCTCTTTTTCCTTTACAAGTGGATATTTAATAACACTGTTCTTCTGGATGCCTTGCTTTTAAACAAAGTGTTGGTTCATTCTGCAGTGGATTCAAGAAAAAATAATTACCTGTCAAAATGCAATTATCCACACAAAAAGCAGACTCTCCTCATTTGTAAAAACAAAACAAAAACCTGACATAAACTTGAGAAGGGATAATACTCCTTTCCTCAATCCTTCCTTCACCTCTAAATGCTAGATATGGCAGTATTCTGAGCATCTTATGCTAAAGGAAACCTCCTTCCTTCCAACTAATGGTAGAAATAATTATAGGTCTTTGCACTACTAAAACAAGTGCATCTGGTCTTTGGCAGAGCCTAGACATTTCAATAGGGTAATGCTGCCATTCAGTGGAAGCTGCTGAAATGGCAGCCAGAAAAGTTCTGTATGTGACTTTGATTTAAAAGAAAAAAAAATTTAAACTATTTGAGATCATCAGACTCTTTGTAGTGGTTAAAAAATTCATTGTTCAAAAGAAGAGTTCCCCTAACACACACACACACACACACACACACACACACACACACACACACACACACATATACACACAATGACTAAGTCTCCCACAAGATGACTAAGATAATTGAAGTCATCATACATGAATTCCTAATATTTTTCATACTTCTGGGAATCATCATCTACTTCCTGCTTCTCCTTTCCTTCTCTTTCCCTAGCTTTGTAAGCTTGCTGTTGACCCTCCAAATGCCTCATTAACTTTGGGAATTTGTTCCTCCCTCTCTCATGCATCTTTAATCTTTCTCTTCTTATTTGCTTACAAAGATGTTCAGATCTCTTAAGTCTCCAAAAGCCTTTCATTGGACCGTCTATCTTTTGCAACAATAATCTCAAATGTTTTTACTTACTCACTATTAAATGTCTAGGAGAGAAAATTCTGTGATTCCCCTTCTAGGCTTATACAACTCATACTGCCACCAACTAATTAGATTTCCCCATAAAACTAACTTTTTATTTCTGGAGTTCTATGGACCCTTTGGGCCCCAGTCTTCCTTAAATTTTAGCTATGGAGCCCCCAATAGTGGCCCCTTAAAAATCAACCAGTAGACTCAGTTTGGCATAGAAAGAACAGCAACTCAAAGCATTGCCCCTAAAGATGGTGAAATTCCAGGAAGAAAAACAGCTGAATTCTATCCCCCCAACTCTTCCACATAGATCTAGAACAAATACCACACAGAGTCTTGATTAAGAAATCCAAAGGGGAAAAAAACATGATTATTTTTCATCCCAGATTAGCAAAGGAAGACAAAAAGGGAGGTCTTCAGACACTTAGAATAGGATCTACCCATGCACTGCCATGTGGAACCTGTTAGTGCAGGAAGAGTCTGTCTACCAGGTAGGCTCTAGATCTGTTTTATATACATATATATATATATATATATATATATATATATATATATATATATATATATGTATGTATGTATGTATACATAAAGATATAAACATGTATAAATATAAGTTATCTCATAGGAAAAATAGAGTAGGAAGAAATTAAAAGTTGAACTAACACCTATGACCTCCCAAAAAGTGCTTAGATACCATATTTCAAGAAATAGTGAAAGATAACTACCAACAAGTAGTCAAAAATAAAAATGCTTTATCACTTACTTAAATAAACCCTAAGATTAAAGCTCCAAGGAATGTTATAAATTAAGTCCAGAACTTCCATGTCTAAGAAAATATATTGCAAGCAGCCAGAAAAGTAAGATGCTGTCAGAATGACACAAATTTAACAATCACCACTATGAAGGAATGGAGGGTTTGGAATATGATATTGTAACAGGCAAAAGATATAAGCTTACAATTTAAAATAACTTATTCAGAATAACTGAGTATAGTTTTATAGGAGAAAAATAAAATTTTAGTGAAATAAAGGACTTCTAAACATTTTTTATTTAAACAAAAAGATCAGAGTTGCACAGAAATATTAAAACACAAAAACAGGAGTTATAAGAAACATGAAAATGTATAAATGAGTGAGCACTCATAGGAGACTTTTTAAAAGGGTAAACTATTTACTTTCTAATATAGGGAAATGATGCATGTGTCGCTTAAGAATCCTATCATCGGTCCATCGGTTTAGATTCCTGTACCACATTTCCACAAATCAACTACAGCAGGGACCCTCCAGAAAAAGCTGAAGACAACACTCACATAGACTGCAGGTGGCGGGGAATCAAGAGACATGGATCTGGAGAATATGTGTTCAGCTTCTGCTCTGCAGGCTCTCTCCAAGCTGCTCAGCTTTCCTGAAGAGGATGACAACTTAGAGCAAGTGTCATATCCATCATCTGTTGTTGAAGCCCTGAGCCCTGGCAATATTGGACCAGAAAAGAAAGAAAAATCCAAAGTCAACCCTCCAAATAAGCCTGAAAATAGAAATGACATCTGGGATCTGGAGGAGGTGCCAGATGGAGCAGAGTTTGATGACATGTGGGACCCCCGGGAACAGCCAGAATATGACATTATATTCAAACAACAAGTGGGAGCTGAGGACATATTCCTGGGCATGACCAGAAAGGATCCTTCTACAGCCTGCTGTGAGGATCTCATGGTTAAAATTAAATTGCCAGGTATTAAGGCTTCTGACATCACTCTGGATATCCATGAAAAAGTTCTCGATCTTCGTACCCCCAGTCATAAGCTGCTCCTGCACCTTCCCCATCCTGTGGACAGTAAGATTGGCAGAGCAAGTTTTATCACAGAAAAAGAGATCCTTGAAGTCATCTTGACCATGAAAAGAGAATTTGATTTCATTAATTTTTTCTGAAACCATAATGGGGGTAAGATAAGACATTGTCCAGAAAGAGTAGAAGCAACATCAGAAGCCAAGGAAAACTCCCTGGATATTGAATGGTTCTATTGATGACAAGATCATTCATTTACAGAGTGATCACTAGGGAATTGATTAGACATCTACATGATCAATTCGATATTTAAAGCAATGGAAATATTTAGACCAAGGAATTGTTAGTCCTTCTGTGTCAGCTGTCTTAAGGACTCAAATCAATGAAAGATGCAATGACAAATCATTGCTCAACAACTGGCCATTAGGATGCCCCCCCAAAGTTAAAAGGCCTTATTTTATTTCTCTATTATTTGATTAATTTATATATAGTAGCTGAAATGTTCCCATAGTTGGTATGAAGGTTGTCCCAAAAGTTCTAGTGTAGATTTAGCTTAAAAAATTTAAACTGTACTAGAACTTTGGGGACACTTTATTTATAGGCATTAATATTTTCATCATATATATTTGAATAGAAAAGGAAATGAAGGAAAGCTATAATGTTTGAGCAATTTGGACCTGTTTGAAATATTTGTTATTAGTCACATTTAAAAACATTTTTAAAACTCTTTTTCCTATGCAACCTTATAATTATTACAGTGCCTTTCGGGGGCATTCTGAATTATATCTTGGTATTATTAAAGGCATTTTAGAGAAACAAATGGCATTCTTACCAATTAGCTATATCTCCCTCATTTCCAATCTTTCTTCATAATTGGTGATGTTAACTGTCCCCGTTCTTGTTAACTGTTCAAGTATAGTGTACCCATAAATAAAAATGTACCCTCTCCTTCATTTACAAGTTAGTAATAAAAGAAAACTTATCTTCCAAAAAAAGAATCCTATCATCAATGGGAGTCATTAAAGAATGTAATAAGGCCGAGGGTAGGGGAATGGTTTTCTTAGACTTTAATAATCTTAAGAAAAAAGTGGAAAATTAGGGGGAAGGGATTAAATTAGACAAAGAGGAGATGAATGGTGGGGAAAATTATTTCACATAATTTAGATGTGCAAATAAAAGACTATACAATCAAGGAGGAATGGGTGAAGGGAGTGTGAACCTCACTTTCAACTGAACTGGTCAAAAGGGAGAGGAAAAGAGTGAAAGAAAAGGAAATATGTTCAGAAATTTCTTTCACCCAATGAGGAAATAGGAAAAGGGGGAAAGAAAGAAAGGAAAATAAAAGGAAGGGCAGTTAAGGCATAGATTATTCTTAAGCTAAACAAACTCTAAACATGTACAAAAATATTTAGCAGTTGTTTTTGTGGAAATTGAAGGGGTGTCCATCAATTGGGAAAGGTCTGAAGAAATTAAAGAATACAAATGTGGGGACAACTAGGTGGCGTAGTGGATATAGCACCAGCCCTGAAGTCAGGAGGATCTGAGTTCAAATCTGGCCTCAGATCACTTAACACTTTCTATCTGTGTGACCTTGGGCAAGTCACCTAACCCCAATGGCGTCAGGGAAAAAAAGTTCCATATAAGAATACATGATAGGATACTATCATGCTATAAGATGATGAAGTGGGTGGTTTCAAAGAAATATAGGAAGACATATGAAATAATGTGCAGGAAAACAACTTTATAAAGACAACTTTGAGAGACTTGGGAATTGTAATCAACAGAATGACCAAACATGATTCCAGCAAATACACAATGAAATGATCCCTGCCTCTTCGTACAGATTGAGGTACATATTGTTTGGACATGGCCAAATATAGAACTAAGCAGATTATTCAGACAGTGGAAATATAGAAAGATCCAATGGAGCCTCCAAGATTCTAAATGAATAAGAAATGCATTTAATTTTTTAAAAATGTTTTGCTTGACTTGTATATATTTATAGCAAGGATTTCGTTTTTCTTTCTCAATCTGGATTGGGGGAAGTTGAAAGAGAAGGAAGATTTTCATTCATTGAAAAAAAAATTTATAAAATATTTCCCTCAATATTAAGGGACTTATTCTCCTATAAATATACCTAAAACTCAGGAAGAAGGAGCCAGTGGGCTTGAAGTTGAAATACAATGGTAATGAGGCTTACATGTAGGGAATACATATTACCAAGACAACTCACAATTTCAGAGCTATAGGTCTTTGATGTCTTTTCTCTCCCAAGAGTTTCCTCATAGTTATTCATTGGGAATTGCTCCATCCTATAGATGGATTGGATTGTCGAAGGGCGCAGTATGTCAGCTGGACTGATGTCTCAGTTGGACTTGCTCCTCCTAGGTGTGACATCATATTGGAACAGGGCAATCTGCTATTGCTCTGGGGTGATCAGATCATGGCGCCTGTGCTGACTCCTGTCCATACCAGCACAGGCAACCAGTTCTTCCACTAGGCACTTTCTTCCAGGCTAGGCTAGGCAGGTTACCCTGTTGCTGGACTCTTCTCAGAGTGTGGAGTCTCTGCTGAATAGATCAACTCACTGGTCTCCTAGACGTGCCCCCGTGGGCATTTCTAATATTTTTTCCTTTTTCTGCCACAAATTTGGCTGAGTGGTTACTGAATATTACTTTCTATGAAATGGATTGGGTCTATGGCATAGGAGCCATCTCCTATGGTCAGGTCTCTGGTATCTGCAATTTTCTTAGTCTTTCTGGGTGTAAACATTGGGGAGGAACAAGTTGGCCCATATTTTTCTCCCTCTCCATGAAGAGGATATCAATCCCTGTCAAACTGCATGCTATTATCTCAGCTTCTGCATTCTTTTTCTCAGCATACTCTGCAACCCAATCCCAGACATCTATACTCGCAACCTCCTCAGAAATTCTTTCCAAAATATCTGGTGTTATGAATTTTGTAATTGATGAAATCCACACTCACGTATAGACGTTTGTGGGAAAAGTGCTTTATAAGTCCCAAAATATCTGCATAGATATAGTTTAATTCTAATATTCAAATAGTTAAAAATCTCATGAAATGGGTAATCCCTTAAGTATTGTAACCTTCAATTCATCTACTAATGCCTGAAGTATTTAACTCTAGTCCATATCCTCCCATAAATCCTTCATAGGAAGTCTCTTTAATTAGGTTGAGGGCCTTTCTCTAGAACCTTTCAAAGTGGGGGATATCAGTTGGCCATTAAGAACCCTTGATCTTAACATACAAGTTCATTTTTTTTTTCTGTTAGCACATTTCTCTAATGACATCCTCTATTCTGTTTCTCCTATTATTCCTTTATTTAATTCCTTATTTATAATATGTGGCAGCATATATTCAGCTTTTGTAAGATCGTATGACTTCCATGCATAACATATTACACAAAGAGCATTGACCTTTGCTTCAGCAATATTACTGCTGCATTAAAATCATTATCAAATTGCATTGTCAGTCTTCACATTTTTTAATTATTCAAAGGTTTAAGATATAAATGCCCTTGATTTTTAAACACACACACACTAATTAATGACTCATCCAATCACCGTTCTAAAATTCACAACCTCTGTTCGATTCTTGCTTTCATAAGCCTGAGGATAAAAAAAATTTTAAGCAAGGAATAAGTCAAAACTTCTTGTTTTGAGTTCGTTCCAACAATAAGTTGGTTGAGCTCAGTAGTGAACAATTAAACAATTTTCTGTGTGTTTCTTGTAACGTGACCAATTCTTCCTTTAGCAACTTATTTAGAAATCTTTTTTTTCAATCCTTCCTCATTATAAACTGTCTATTGTGTTGTGGGGGGAAAATCTTTCCCACAGAATCATAGATAGAAGTTTTAATCCCAATCTTATCAAGAATACTTAATGTAATTTATTGAGCTACTCTGTAAATGGGTTTACTCATCAGAATGAGGGAGCTAGACCAGATGATTTCTAAGGTCTATTGATGCTCTGAAGTCATAGTCTAGTCATGTTTTTCATAACTCAACCACCAGATATGCCTTTAGTACAAAATACCAGATTGCAATTTTTTTTGTAATTGGTGGATGAAGACCTCATATTTTCCTTGACTTAAATTCTCCTGCAAATGTCTAGGAAGATTCTCCTCTAGAGAATATAAAGGAATGTCTGTGATTACACTCTTTTGGGGACCATAGTGAACAGAAAGGAAATTGTGCTAAAAAAAAAGAAAAACCAACGTACACTATATTCTGCAATAAGTCAAATTCAGCTACCTCAAGTTCCCCACAGATCTCACTGTATTTCACAGAGTCAATAAGAATTCCTACATGATGAAGCTCTTCATAGAGGGACCTTCTGTGAGTGATGTCCAAGAAAACTGCAGCTCCCATCCTCTAGGAGTGGGGCTTACTATATATATATCAGTATCAGTAACAATATCACTTCCTACAATATTTGTGCAAACCAGTACAATACATTTACAAATTGTTTCCTTCAGTTTGTTAGGCCAAGCTTCAAAACCTAAAATAACCACTCCTCTGTTTAGCATCAGTTTTACAATTGTATGATTAAATACGTTTTGTTGTTGTTGTTTTATTACTTAAATCCCTCTTATAAAGCTAGTCCCAGTTTCATGATTTCTTTGGCTTAAGGAGGACACGTCCAAAGCCACAGTGGAATAGTTGGAGTTAATTCTTTAATTATTCTGTAATTGGGTTGAGTAGCTGCTGATGTTTTCCAACTACCACAGATTGCCTTAGTAGCAGAATATCTTTTCTAAATTGTGCTAATTATTCTCCCATCAACACATCTTCAGACTTCAAAGAACCAGGAAGATCTGCTGACACCAGCTTGTTAGCATTTGTTAGTGCACTTAGTTGGAGGAAAAGCTGATTAGCTTGATTCTGGGAGGGAGGGGAATAAGAAATCCGTAGTGTTTTCAAATTCCTTGTTATCTTCTAGGCCTCCTTTATCATGGATTGCCCATTTAGATCTATTTGAAAGGGCATTCTGTCAAGGAGCATTCATTAAATGCCTACTCTGCACCAGAGACTAAAGAAACCAAGATAAAAATGAAATAGTCCCTGTCCTCAAGCAGCTAATGTTCTATCAGGAGAAATAACATTCACACAGGCAGCTACTTATAAAATAAACACGAATATATAACATACATACAAATACATAACCACAAATGCAAATAGATACAAATACAATTATATAATATATATATAAGTTCAAATACATAAAGATATGTAAATAGATTCAAATACAAATGTATAAAATTATATAAATACAAAATATAAAAAAATGATGGGGAGGGAAGAAAATTATAAATAGCAAGTAAATAGAAGATTGGAAAAGTGAGACTTAGGCAACTAGGAAATTTAAGAGTCAGAACCTTATACAGTAGAAGGAGCAATGAATTGAGAGACAGAAGATCTAAATTCTAATCCTGGTACTACTCTTAACAAATGACTTGTTTAAGATTATACAAGTCATTTCATCTCTAGGATTCAGTTTCCTCATTTGCAAAATGAGGGAGTCTGCTTAGATATTGGTATATGAACTCATTATTCAATCAACTAGCATTTATTAAGTTCCTATTATTTACCTATTATAAATGTATAAATATACATATTTGTAGCTATTATATACCTATTATAAGCCAAATATTGTCCATCAAACCTATTAGAAAAACTGTCAAAAATTGAGCTAACATTTTACATTATATACTTGTTTCAATCATGTCCAACTCTTTATGATCCCATGTGAGGTTTTCTTGGGCAAAGATACTGATATGGTTTGTCATTTACTTCTTTACTTCATTTTACAGATGAGGACTGAAGCAAACAAGATGAAATGACTTGCCCAAGGTCACCACCACCAAGTGTCTGAAGAAGATGAGTTTTCCTGACTCCAGATTTGACACTATATTCATTGTGCCATCCAGCTGCCAATATCTCTGCCTCAAGCAACTCAATAAAAGACTAAAAGATGTTCATCTAAATGAGTAGAGGAGTCTCCCTGATGAAACTTCTCTACATCAATGAATTAAAAAGTTGATCACCATCCAATCTCTATTTTCCCCTTTGCCCAAATAGTGCAGAAGCACTAAGGAATAGAAGACAGTTAAAAATACATCAGCCCCTAAACATGAGGGGCTGCATTTAACCTCATATTGCTTCATTAATTTTCTTAAACTTATCATTACTTCAAGGCAAACCTTTTTAGAGAGGCTTAGGAGCCATAGCTAATGTTTTAAATGCTTATATCCTATCTTTCCCATTCAATTCTTAAGTTTTTGAGGGTTGCAATTTCTCAGAATCTTTGCTCAGCACCTAGAACAGTGACCAGAACCCTGACTTTTCCATTACTTATTATACCCTGATCCCTTCTGGATCTCAACAACATGAAAAGATATGTCAGTGTAAATGACAGAGGATAAATGCGATGTGGGAATATTAAAAGGGCCAATTAAGGTGCTTAGTAATATGAACCCAATTTATAATCAGTAGATTTGTTTTTAATTTCCAAAAGGTCCTCAATATGCAATGTTCTAAATTAGCCATAGATGTCAGTCTAGGACCACTTTTTCTTTTGACATGTTGAGAAAGGTTTTTTTGGTTGTTGGTGGTTTTGGCTTTGGTTTTTCATTTCATAAGAGGCCAGAAATACTCTTTTAAAACTAGCCATTACTTTCAGAGCTAACCTATGCAGGCTCTCTCTTCTCCAGCAGAGTCAAGAGCATATATATGGTCTAAATAGGCGACTTCTCTAGGTCAATGAAACATCTAATTGTTTCCTAGTCTTCCTAAATGGATGAGTTCAAATATGACCTTAGTTGTGTGACTTTGGGAAAGTCACTTAACCTAGTTTGAATCAGTTTCCTCAGTAAAATGACTAAAGAAGGAAATGACAAACTGCTCCAGCATTTTAGTCAAGAAAATTCTAAAATAAGTCACAAAAAGTTAGACGTGACTGACAAAATGATTGAACAACTAAATAGATAAAATAACTTTGAAATAACAATAATTACTGATGCAGAAATTATCAAGTCAAAGAACTGCCAATATACTACTATAATTCTACAGGTAGTGAGTGACCAAGACAGAGATGGAAGAATAAGACTGAAGGGGCAGCGAGATGGTGCAGTAAATAGAGCACTGGTCCTGGAGTCAGAAGGACCTGCGTTCAAATCTAGCCTCAGACACTTAACACTTAATAACTGTGTTAGTTTACCAGCTGGACACGTTGCTTAACTCCAAATACCTTGCCAAGAAAAAAAATAAAACTTTAAAAAGAAAAATCTCCTCAGTTAAGGCCATACAACCTCCATGGTACAGAGAATCTCTTTATTATTCATACACAAAAATTGGACGGGGTCCCTTCTAACCTAATGCTCTCTTCATTCAGAATAGTATGACATTCTTCCTCTATGATGTCCTACAATGACTCTCCATATTTTGTACAAAGACTAAACCATGCTTATAGACTAAGATGAAGTATGCTCTCTGCTTCTTGGCAGATAAATTTTTTATATGATTTGTTTTGTTTGACTATGCACATTTATTTCAAGTACTGTGCTTTGCTTCTCTAAGTGGAAGGAAGCGTGAAAGGGGGAGATAATATTTTTTATTCATGAAAACAAATCTTTTTTAAATGTCAGAGGTTATAATAAACAATTTTGAGATGAAGAAATTAGAAACCATTTCTAATCATATAAAAATGTTCTCGATCACTAATGATTAGAGAACTACAAATTAATAAAAGTCTGAGGTACCACTTCACACCTCTCAGGTTGGCTAAGATAACAGAAAAGATAATGATAAATGTTAGAGGGGATGTGGGAAAACTGGGATACTAATACATTGGTGGTGAGTTGTGAACTGATTCAATCTGGAGAGCAATTTGGAACTATGCACTAAGTGCTATCAAATTGTGCATATCCTTTGATTCAGCAATTTCTCTACTAAATCTGTATCCCAAAGAAATAATAAAAAAGGGAAAAAAATCCACATGTGCAAAAAATGTTTGTAGCAGCTCTTTTTTTGTAGTTCAAGAAACTTGAACTGATGCTAAGTGATGTAAGAATCATGGGGACATTATACACAGTAACAAGATTATGTGATGATCAACTGTGATGGACTTGGCTCTTTTCAATAATGAGGTGAAGAATTCCAATAGACTTGTGATGGAGAGAGCCATTTGCATCTAGAGAGGGGACTATGAGGACCAAATGTGGATCACAACTAGTGTTTTCACTTTTTTCATTGTTGTTTGCTTGCATTTTGTTTTCTTTCTCATTTTTTTTCTTTTTTTGATCTGATTTTTCTTGTATAGCGTGATAACTATGGAAATATGTATAGAAGAATTGTACATGTTTAACATTTTGGATTATTTGTCATCTAGGAGAGGGAGGTCAAGGAAAGGAGGGAAAAATTGGAACATAAGGTTTTGCAAGGGTGAATGTTGAAAATTATGTGTATATTTTGAAAATAAAAAAATGACATGATTCAAGGCAATTCCAATGAACTTGTGAAAAAGAGAATCATTTGCAACCAGAGAAGGAACTATGATGACTAAATATGGATTACAACATAGTATTTTCACCTTTGTTGTTTGTTTTTCTTTCTTATTTTCCCTTTTTATCTGATTTTTCTTGCACAGCATAATAAATATGGAAATATGTTTAGAAGACTTGAACATATGTGACCTATATTGGATTACTTGCTGTCTAGGGGAGGTGAGAAGGGAAGGAGAAAAATCTAGAATACAAAGTTTTGCAAAGATGAATGCTGAAAACTATCTTTGAATGTATCTTGAAAAATAAAAAAAAACTATCATTATTTTAAAAAATAAAAATCAGGGTAGGAAAAAAAAAGAGGAAAGATAGGTATGAGCATATATTTTGAGCTGAAAGAATCATGATAGCTATCAAGTCCAGACCTCTCATTGGTGGTAACTGGAGATGAGGTAACTAAGACATAAAGAGTTTTAGTTACTTGCCCAGGATCCATAAGTAGTAGATACTTGAGAACATATATTCTATCCACTACTCTAAACTAAAGACCAGATTTCCCTGGTGCCCACCTGAATTCCCCAAGGATAACAGATGTTCTTGAGGCAAGAAAAGAACAATAGTTAGCAGGAAAACTATATTTCTAAATTTAACTCATTACAGGCCTGCTGAATTTTTTAAATTAATTTTATAATTATACATTTTTGACAGTATATATGCATGAGTAATTTTTTATAACATTATCCCTTGTATTCATTTTTCCAGATTTTCCCCTCCCTCCCTCTATTCCCTCCCCTAGATGACAGGGAATCCCATACATTTTACATGTGTTACAATATAACCTAGATACAATATATGTGTGTAAATCCAATTTTCTTGTTGCACGTTAAGTATTAGATTCCGAAGGTATAAGTAACCTGGGTAGATAGACAGTAGTGCTAACAATTTACATTCACTTCCCAGTGTTCCTTCTCTGGGTGTAGCAGGCCTGCTGAATTTTTGAACTAGGTTAAGAGTCCAAGACTTAGACAGTTATAGAACAAAAGTCAAATAATTGTAAAAGGATAAAATTTTTAAAAGACAGAGACTCATCTAAATAATTCACTGCCTTGGTATATTAAAGAAAGAGGAAATAATTATAATTTCTCTACTGTATTTTGTGAAATTGTGGTGAAGAATTTGCTTGTAAAGTACAAGGGAAAATAATTTCTCTAGTTTTAGGAGCTCCCTTCTTGAATATAATAAGATTCAGAGCCACCACATCTGCATTATGGTATAAGAGAAAACTCCAGATAAAGACATATTTTGAGCTATGAGCATCAAGTTGGAGCTTTTGGATTCAAATAGCTAGTCCCCTGGGAAATAGAGTGACCACCTTCTGTTAGGGGCTGAGGAGAACTTCAGAAAATGTGAACAATAAGCAAAATAACACAGGCTAGAAGAACTCCTTGGGCAGCTAACTAGACAGTATAATGGATGGAATGTGACTAATATTCCTGAGTCCAAATCTGGCCTCAGACACTTAGTAGCTATGTGACTCTGGACAAATCACTTGACCTTGATTGCCTCAGTTTCCTCATCTATAAAATGAGCTGGAAAAGGAAATGGCAAACCACTCTCATATCATTGCCATGAAAATCTCAAATGGTTCACAAAGATTTGGAAATGACTAAACAACAACAAAGAACAACCCAATGGAGAGCAGCAATTAGTTCTATCTACTGGGAGCTACTACAACCAATCACTTCCAAGTCTTTGGTAGTCAAATAAGAATAAATGAGTAACTGATTAAAGCTGTTTTGGAAGATTAGTTCTCAGATTATTTTAGTTCAACTGTTGAAAACATTGCAAGAACAACGGTATCAGCATTTAAAATGGTAATGATTGTAAGTAATACCCCAGGATATCCAATGACATTTGGTTCATTTTGTGAGAATGTGAGGATGCAGATTCACCGAGCTGTGTTTAAAACGCTGTATTTAACAGAAAAAATCATGTACAATAGTTTAAAGAGAAAGAAGACAATTTAGTCTATGCTACTAAAGTATTCAAGTGACAAAAATGATATTTTGTCATATTTATACTGATTCAGTGATTTTTTTTCAATTTTATATATTGCTTTCTATAACACTATGACTTTGTAATAAATTTGAAGAACTATACTTACCTAATTCTTGTCACTTTTATCATTAATAAACAGATTGAAATTTTTAATTTTTTTCATTACCTATGTCATTGGCCTGCATCAATTACCATGGCTTACATAAATTATTACATCATGTAGTATGAACTCCAATAATGTGACCACTTAATGGACTTTATAATTCACATTCATTCTGGTCCTAGTTATAATCTGAAAGAGAGACAATAAGAAACAACAGCTGGTGACATTTGCAAGATCTGCCAGAGCATGAACTGGGGGAGAAATAGTGGAGCACAGACATCTGGAGAAATCACAAAGGACATCATCAATGTGGAGCAGAAGTTCCCAGTATCCCTCCTGTATCCAGCCCTACTGGGGGAAAGGGAAATTATATGTAATTGTACTGGTTTTTGTAGGACAGCCATTGCTCACTAATAGATTATTATATTTTTCAGGGACTCTGATGTGAGTCCTTTGTTTTTTTAACCTCAAAACAAATTTGTTTTGAATCTTGTGTGCTTCTAAAGAGACTTGGCAAATATGGCACCTATAAAAAATCATCAGTTACTGAAGTTCCCTGATTATCCAGAAGAGATCAAAGAAGGGAAAAATCCCCAGATATACTTGTACTCTTCTTATTAGGATGGAGTCTCTGAATGTGAGGTACACTGAGAATATCAAGATCATCTTGTAGGAATTTCCTCAATTTGCCTCCTCACTTCTCCAAATCTTCACCCACTCTCTTTTTCTGTCTCAAAAGATAAGGTTTTCCTCCTTGCAGAAATGAACCATTCCACCTGTAATCTCACCTCTTCACACCTTCTCTTTCTCTAACTTTTAGTGCACTTCAACACCCTTAATTAATTCAATATTAATTTAGTCAGCAAACATTCATTAAATTCTCACTGTGTAAAAAAAAAAAAAAAAAGAGCAGCTTGTATTCATTTCAATCATGAAGATAGGGGCATGCATGTTAAATTCCAAAGAAATGACATCCATGATGATCTTCTCCCTTAGAATGATAGTAAATGTTTGACAAAATCTCAGGAGTGGAAGGTATCCCAAAATCCAACTAGTCCAACTTGCACCTATTCAAGAATCCTAAATAAAACATCACTGACAGATAATCACTGAATGTAGATCTGACCATGTGACTTCCTTATCAAAAACCTTCATTGGCTCCCTATAGTGTCTGATTTGCCAGTACAAATATTACAATGTAATTGGAAGATATGTTATATAATATATACTTCTATGTTGTATCATTTTTAATTGTATCACATCTTAGCATATTATTTTTGATATTTATATTATATGTAAAATGTTATCATATATTGCTATGCTATTATATACATAAATATTTTTAAAGTCAGGCCAATATTTACTTTTTCATATAAAGAAGTACCTAGAGATAGAAAGAAAATGCCTAGAGATTTGCCAGCAAATCCTCTAATTAGTGTATAAAGTTTTTTTTTTTTATATATTTATGTCTATCCTTATACCTGGCATATTTTGAATCAAATGGGACTGTGAAATTTGGTTCATTCACATTATTAGGGGATTGTTTAACAGGGTTTCATCAGCAGAACAAGTGTTCCTGATGTCCACTACACAATTGTCTACTGGGAAATGCCATCTCGTTTTTGTTACTTGCCAACTTGGATGTCATTTTATAAAAGCAGACTTTCTCTGAAAGAAAAATTCCATTCATTGTTTAGAGATATGTAAGATATATTAGCTTAAATTATAGTATAAAATAGTCAATAAGACAATTTTTCCCTTAAATATTTTTCTTTAAAAATGTTGATACATAGATTCTTCTACCACATGGAGATACAAATTCTACTTGAAAGGTATATGCTATATTTTTTAAAGCAATAATTTTTTGTTTGCTTTTCTAGACAAGTCATGTAGCAATACATATCTGAAAATTGCAAGGATTGGTATAGTTATTTTATTTAATTAAAGTTAATTGAAGATGTCCAGGAAGTCAATGAAATGTTACCTATTTACAATTTAGCAAATTTATTGTGTCCATTTGTGTTTTATCATATCATTTCAATTTATGTTTTACATGACACCACAAAAAGCCTAAGCATTTAAAATTTTAACTACAATAACGAGTTTGTATTTTAGAAACTTTATTTTTACAAGAAATACATATAATTGTTTAAACAAATATACATATTTTGAAAATTATTTTGGTTATGTGAAAAGTATTTTTAAAAAGAAAATGTATTATAACTAGGTAAACATAAGAAACTTAAAATATTGGGTTAAGTATCTTTTTCCCCCCAATCCCTTTATTCATTGACTAGGGAGTAGAAAGGGAATGAGCTTTTCTGCTTTTCATTCATAAATGATGTTTCAGTCTGGAATGAAATTAGTTCAGAGTATGAGAATGATTTTAGGTGAGGAAAAAGTCCACTCGTTGTAGAATGAACTCTGTATCCCCTTTAAGAAAGTTACTTGGAATATTATTGTGTTATAAAGAATGACAAACAGAATAATTTCAGAAAAACTTTAAAAGATATACATGAACTGATACAAAGTGAAGTGATCAAAACCAGGAGATCATTGTACATAGTAACAGCAATATTATATAATGATCAACTATGAAAGATTTAGTTATTCTCAGTCATACAATGATCTAATATGATTCAAAAGGACTCACAATGAAAAATGCTATCCACTTCCAGACAAAGAAACAATGGAGTCTGAATAAAATTGAGGCTATTTTTCACTTTTTTTCACAGCATGATTAATATGGGAATAAAGTGTATATGACTGTATATGTATATATATATATATATATATACATATATATATATATATATATATATATATATATATATATAAATCTATATCAAGTTGCTTGTTTGCTTGTTGTCACAGGGAGGGGGAGGAGAGCAAGAGAATTTAGAACTCAAAAAATTTTAAAGAATATTGAAAATTACATGTAATTGGAAAAATTAATGAAATATTATTTATAAAAAGAAGAAAGCTTTTACTGTAAAAAGTTGGAAGTCACTTAAGTAATTTCTAAGTCTAATTGATTTAAGTGACAAGTTACCCAACTATCCTATCCTCTAACTTTGTCTAGTTTCCTTTAAAATTATATATTAGCACTCACTGACTGTTTAGCCATTAATCCTGTAAGAGCAATGGATTTAGAAGGTTTGTATTTCAGCTCTCTTATCAATGACCTGTGCAACCTTGGGCAAATGATTC
Source organism: Sminthopsis crassicaudata (assembly GCF_048593235.1). Classification (NCBI taxonomy): domain Eukaryota; kingdom Metazoa; phylum Chordata; class Mammalia; order Dasyuromorphia; family Dasyuridae; genus Sminthopsis; species Sminthopsis crassicaudata. The sequence continues at coordinate 576,307,455 of NC_133617.1, read as the reverse complement.
AGTTTCCTCATAGGTTAGTTGAGAAGTTAAATTAGATGGACTCTGGAGTCCCTTGTAGCTCCAAGATCCCAAGATTCAAGATACAAATTCCTCAATACAACATTCAAAGTTCTCAGTAATCTACTTTTCCAGAGTTCATATTGCTCCCATTCCTACTCTCTACATAATAGTCAAACTGACCTAATAGGTGTTCCCCAAACTAGACAATCCATCTCCTTTGGTACTGGTGGTGATCTTTCATTCTCAAAGAAGACCAAAGTGACATCACTATGTTGGAGTCAATGTGGAATGTGTCTACCTATGACTGATCAGAACAATATAAGATTTAAAGGCTTTATTACAGGTCAAGAACAAATAGTCCATATGAATATTTGGAATGGAAATATCTCTAAATTTGCATATTTCATGGTTCTTTTGAGCTACTATAGTTCTACTTTACTCAGAGTGCAGTGCCTTCTTTGATGTGGACATGCTATACTTAGCAGACTTTTGCCAGCATCCTTCATGCCATCCCAAAGTTCTTCTGAGACTCCTTGAGAGTGTCCTTATATTGCTTCTCCTGACCTCCATATAATGAGAATGCCTTAGGTGCGAATCCATCTTCTATATCTTTGCACAGGCTCTCTAAGCTCAATGCCTGTAAAAGCCTCCCTTCTCACCTCTGCCTCTTAGAATCCCTAGTTTCCTTTAAAGCTTAACTCATGCACTACCTCCTGCAGGAAGACTTCAAGATTTTGAAAATTACCATTCTTCCCTTCCTCAAATTATGTTGGTTTTGTTTATCTTTATACTACTTAGTACTTACATTGTATATATTTGATATAATATGTATATGGATTACTCTCTACCTCCAAACTCTCCTCTCAATAAATTGTAGTAATATGTATATGGATTACTCTGCCTCCAAACTCTCCTCTCAATAAAATGAAGTTTCCTGGAGGATGGGAATTGCTTTTTTTTTTTTTTTTTTTTTTTTTTTTTTTTTTTTTTGGTATTCTTGGTCCTGCACAGCACCTGCCTTTGGAAGGCATATATAAAATGCTTTTTGACTTATTGACATAATATCCTCCCTGTAGAATATAATATCACTAAAGACAGAAACCATTTATGCTTTGGTTTTTTTCTCTAGCATATAGCTCAGTGCCTTACCCATAGTAGGCAATAATTGTTTACTGAATTAAATTGAATTGAAAAAATGCTATAAAAGAAAAACCATTAAGATATCTAAGACAGACCCTTTCATTTTTAAATACCAATAAATATTAAGAAAATTTTCCTTACATCAAGCCCAACTCTGTCCCTCTTGCAACTTCCTGCTTTTTTTTCCAGTCAGGCAGAGCACATCTAATTATTTTTTCACATGCTACCCTGCAGTGATCTGAAAAGCTCTCTTACGGCTTTAGTTGGGTTGGGGATTTTGGTTTTTGATTTGCTTTTTTTCATCTTCCTAAGAGGGAGAGACCCAAATCTAATCAAACTACTTTCAGTCTTACCCACCTCCAGCCTATCCTACACAATTACCAGAATAATTTTCCAAAATCACAGTTATGATCATGTCACTTTTCTAATCAAAAGCCTTAATTGGTTTCCTTTTATCAGTTCAACTCACTTTCTGACAGCATAATATAGGATTTCCTCAATAGTGTTCAAATCGAATTAGAGAACAAAGAATAGTGAGGATGTGTCACTAGGTATGGATATTCTCTCTGGTCCTGAGAGATGATGCAGCACCAAGTGTACTCCTAAGCAACCAGCTCTACCCCAGAATATTTCAGGCAAGGCCTGAATGGTTCCAGGAAAGAAGAGGATCTGAGTGCTTTTAAATCCCAATTAGATAATAAAATTTTAGTGACCTTTTAATACATTCACTAGGGATAGTCAGATTAAGCATAAAAACATGGATTAGTAAAATTCATTTGCATCAGAATCTGTACCTAATAGATTCATCAGTCTTTCTAGAGTGTTTTCCATTTTTAAATGTGTTAATATTTTAAATTATTTTCAGAGAAATTACATAATTTCCACCACCTGTCTATTTCTCCACTCTCCTGCATATGGGAGATGGGCTCCAATCTAACCAATCTGCACTATGCCTACTTTGTGCTAGGAACTGTGCTATGCACTGGAATAACAAAGACAAAAACTGCAATAGTCATGTTCTCAAGGAGGTTACATTCTATTGGATGCTGCTACGTTATCTTTTTTTGTTGCTATTACTTATTTGTTTTTCAGTCATATCTGACACTTATGATTCCTTTTGGAATTTTTTTGGCAAAGATATTGGAATGGTTTGCTATTTCCTTCTCCGGTTCATTTTACAGATGAGGAACTGAGAGGCAAACAGAATTGACTTGTCCATGATCATGCAACTAGTGTCTTGAGTCCAGATTTGAATTTATAAAGGTAAATCTTCCTGATTCTAAGCACAGTGTCCCATCCACTAGCTTCATGTAGATAGAACACTGGGCTTAGAATCAGGATACTATATTACTACTACCATATTATTGACTTATCTCCCATAGCTCTCCTTCATGAATCTAAAATTCTAGTCAAACTAGACTTTCTCTGGGCATGTCATGCATTTGTTTCTGTTTTTGATTCAGCTATTCTATCTGACCCAAGTATTCCCGTACCTCCCAATCCTATCTGTGGCTATAAAAATCCTACATATTCTTCAAGGCCCAATTCAAACTCTAGTGGATACATGACGTCTTTCTCATTCTAGTGGTAGATGAAAACTTCCTGGAGCCCAGAGGTACCAAGAATTATAGAGCCATCCATGGCTTTAATGTTAAATGGAAAAGTCGAGAATACTAAGGAATCTCACTGAAAGCCTTATTATTGTATCACAATATTTAGAGATGGGGGAAACAAAGTTTTTGTTATTCGTAAGATATTTATTTTTTATTTGTATTTTAAAATTATATTTATGTAATATAAAATATATTAATAATATGTAAATATAACATATTATATTCAAAATAAGCCATTAATGTTGATTTTTTTTACTTTAAATATATAACGAGTATTTTAAAGTTATAAAATAAAAACAAGATTCAGAAAATATAAAAATTCTGTTACCTGCACATCTAATAAAAATATAACAAATGCAAGCTCAAAGAAAGATGTTTGAGAGAAGCTGATATTCTTTTTTTTTCTAAATTTTTTAATGTTATGACTTTGCTTACATAATTTTCATTTCATTGTAGCATAAGGCATGACACAATGAAGCATTAGAATTTTTAACATAATGTTTTATCAGTAATAATAATGATAGTAATAATTGTATTTAACAAATAACACTTATTACAAGTATTACAAAACAACACATTTTAACATATCCTAATACAATTTTCACAAGATGTAGCATTTTCTTTTTTTTATTAATTTTTATAATTATAACATTTTTGACAGTACATATGCATAGGTAATTTATTTTTACAACATTATCCCTTGTACACCCTTCTGTTCCATATTTTTCCCCTCCTTCCATCCACCCCCTCCCCTAGATGGCAGGCATTCCCATACATATTAAATATCTTATAGTATATCCTAGGTACAATATATATGGGCAGAACAGAATTTTTTTGTTGTTGTTGTTGCAAAGGAAGAATTGTATTTGGAAGGTAAAAATTAATCTGGGAAGAAAAACAAAACAAAACAAAGCAAAAACAATGCTCACAGTTTACACTCATTTCCCAGTGTTCCTTTTCTGGATGTAGCTGATTCTGTCCATCATTGATCAATTGGAATTGGATTAGCTCTTCTCTATGTTGAAGATATCCACTTCCATCAGAATACATCCTCATACAGTATCATTGTTGAAGTGTATAATGATCTCCTAGTTCTGCTCGTTTCACTCAGCATCAGTTGATGTAAGTCTCTCCAACCCTCCCTGTATTCCTCCTGTTGGTCATTTCTTACAGAACAATAATATTCCATAACATTCATATACCATAATTTACCCAACCATTCTCCAATTGATGGGCACCCATTCATTTTCCAGTTTCTAGCCACTATGAAAAGGGCTGCCACAAACATTTTGACACATACAGGTCCCTTTCCCCTCTTTGGTATTTCCTTGGGATATAAGCCCAGTAGTAGCACTGCTGGGTCAAAGTGTATGCACAGTTTGATAACTTTTTGGGCATAATTCCAGATTGCTCTCCAGAATGGTTGGATTCTTTCACAACTCCACCAACAATGCATCACTGTCCCAGTTTTCCCACATCCCCTCCAACATTCATCGTTATTTGTTCCTGTCATCTTAGCTAATCTGGCAGGTGTGTAGTGGTATCTCAGAGTTGTCTTAATTTGCATTTCTCTGATCAATAGTGATTTGGAACACTCTTTCATATGAGTGGATGTAGTTTTAATTCCATCATCTGAAAATTGTATGTTCACATCCTTTGACCATTTATCAATTGGAGAATGGCTTGATTTCTTATAAATTAAAGTCAATTCTCTGTATATTTTGGAGATGAGGCCTTTATCAGAACCTTAAACTGTAAAAATGTTTTCCCAATTTGTTACTTCCCTTCTGATCTTGTTTGCATTAGTTTTGTTTGTGCAGAAACTTTTTAATTTGGTGTAATCAAATTTTTCTATTTTGTGATCAATAATGATCTCTAGTTCTCCCTTGGACACAAACTCCTTCCTCCTGCACAAGTCTGAGAGGTAAACCATCCCCTGTTCCTCCAATTTATTTATGATCTTGTTCTTTATGCCTAAATCTTGGACCCATTTTGATCTTATCTTAGTATGTGGTGTTAAATGTGGGTCCATGCCTAGTTTCTGCCATACCAATTTCCAGTTTTCCCAAAAGTTTTTGTCAAATAATGAATTCTTATCCCAAAAGTTGGGATCTTTGGGTTTGTCAAACACTAGATTGCTATTTTTATTCACTATCTTGCCCTGTGAACCTAACCTATTCCACTGATCAACTAGTCTATTTCTTAGTCAATACCAAATGGTTTTGGTGACTGTTGCTTTATAATACAGTTCTAGATCATGTACAGCTAGACCACCTTCACTTAATTTTTTTTCATTACTTCCCTTGAAATTCTTGACCTTTTATTGTTCCATATGAATTCTGTTGTTATCTTTTCTAGGTCATTAAAATAGTTCTTGGGAGTCTGATTGCTATAGCACTAAATAAATAGATTAGTTTAGGGAGTATTGTCATTTTGATTATATTCCCTCGGCCTATCCAAGAGCACTGAATGTCTTTCCAATTATTTAAATCTGACTTTATTTTTGTGGCAAGTGTTTTGTAATTTTGCTCATATAATTCCTGACTTTTCTTTGGTGAGAAGCTGATATTCAATAAATGTTTTTATTAAAGCTTTTTATTTAAAAAACCATGCATGGGTAATTTTTCAACATTGACCCTTACAAAACTTTCTGTTACAAATTTTCCCCTTCTTCCCCCCATCCCATCCCCTACATGTTAAATATGTTAAAATATATGTTAAATCCCATATATGTATACATATTTATACAATTATCTTGCTGCACAAGAAAAATAAGGAGAAAAAAACTTGAGAAAGAAAACAAAGTGCAAGCAAGCAACAAAAAGAGTGAAAATGCTATGTTGTGGTCCACACTCAGTTCCCATAGTCCTTTCTCTGGGTGTAGCTGGTTCTCTTCATCACTGAACAGTTGGAACTAGTTTGAATCATCTCATTGTTGAATAGAGCCACGTCCATCAGAATTGATGGAGGTATAGAACCATTCCTGGTTTCATTTCACTTTGCATCAGTTCATGTAAGTCTCTCCAGGCCTCTCTGAAATCATCCTGCTGGTCATGTCTTATTTTTTTATTATTTAGAATTTTTTTCCACAGTATATATGCATGAGTAATTTTTTTATAACATTATCCCTTGTATTCATTTTTCCAAATTATCCCCCCCTCCCTCTACTCCCTTCCCCCGATGACAGGCAATCCCATACATTTTACATGTGTTACAGTATAACCTAGATACAATATATGTGTGTAAATCCCATTTTCTTGTTGCACGTTAATTATTAGCTTCCGAAGGTATAAGTAACCTGGGTAGAGAGACAGTAATGCTAACAGTTTACATTCACTTCCCAGTGTTCCTTCTCTGGGTGTAGTTATTTCTGTCCATCATTGATCAACTGGAAGTGAGTTGGATCTTCTTTATGTTGAAGATATCTACTTCCATCAGAATATGCTGGTCATGTCTTACAGAACAATAATATTCCATAATATTCATGTACCACAATTTACCCAACCATTCTCCAACTGATAGGCATCCACTAAGTTTCCAGTTTCTAGCCACTACAAAGAGGGCTGCCACAAACATTTTGGCACATACAGGTCCCTTTCTGCTCTTTAGTATTTCTTTGAGATATTAGCCCAGTAGTAGCACTGCTGGATCAAAGGATATGCACAGTTTGATAACTTTTTGGGCATAATTCCAGATTGCTCTCCAGAATTGTTGGATTCTTTCACAACTCCACCAACAATGTATCAGTGTCCCAGTTTTCCCACATCCCCTCCAACATTTGTCATTATTTTTTCCTGTCACCTTAACCAATCTGACAGGTGTGTAGTGATATCTCAGAATTGCCTTAATTTGTATTTCTCTGATCAATAGTGATTTGAAATACCTTTTCATATGACTAAAAACAGTCTCAATTTCTTTATCTGAAAATTGTCTGTTCATATCCTTTGACCATTTATCAATTGGAGAATGGCTTGATTTCTCATAAATTTGAGTCAATTCTCTATATAATCTAGAAATGAGGCCTTTATCAGAGCCTTTGAATGTAAAAATGTTTTCCCAGTTTTCAATGAAATTTTTTTTAAAGAATCAGGAAAACTTTTAACCAAATTACACAAGAATATAAAAACAGCTTGTTTCAGTCAGGAAGATCAGGTTTAATTGCCACTTGTGTTAGTAGGTGGGTAAATCAGGGAAGCTAGGTGGATGGAGCAGCCCTGAAGTCAGGATTAACTGACTTCAAATCTGGCCTCAGATGCTACTTCCTAGCTGTGTGATCTGGGCACTTAACCCCAACTGCCACACACACACACACACACACACACACACACACACACACACACACACAGAGGATAGGTAATGCTGAGCAGGTTACTTAACCTCTATATGCCTCAGGTATTTTCATAAGACTTTATCTGTTCTATGAGTAGAGGAAATTCCCCAAACAAGTTCCCTCCATTGAATAAAGATTCTAACATATTTAGCAACCTAAGAATAATGGTTTCACATATTAACCATAACCTAGTCTTCATCCTTATTGTAATCTCAATGGCTTCCAACATCAGTGCTCTCTAAGCCATTGCCCCTGCACTGAAAGATGAAGTTTTGTGTTTGAGGAAGAGGAAGGAGCCTAGAATCATTAGATTAAAAAGTACATGAAGGGGAAGAAGTTACAAAAAAAGTGCAAAGATAGGATGTATTTAGGTTGTGAAGGGCTTTAAAGACCAGACAGAAGGTTTTATATTTGAACTTGAAGTCAAAGGATCTTATCAAATTTGGGAGTAACAAGGTCAGCCCTGCACTTTAGGAAGATCAATTTGATAGCAGATTGGAGAGTGGACTAGAGTGGGAAGAGATGATGTAGAGACAATAAACAGAAAGCTGTTGCAATAGTTCAGGAGCAAAGTGGTGAGGGCCTATGCTAGGGTGGTGGTGATAGAATCAGTATAGAGAAGAAAGCATTTGCAAGAAATATTTTGAAAGCAGAATCAATAGGACTTAATATTTTAGACATCAAGGGAAATAGAAAAAAGAAAAATTTAGAAAAAACCTAGAGAAAAACTGTCCAAAACTAGATTAGATAGAGAATTAGTTTCCTACTGTTGCATGTCTTCACGCCAAGGTGAGGTAACCTGGTAAATTTGTAGAACTTCCTATTTAGGTCCTAACAACTCTGACAATCCTACCAATTCAGAGATTCTGTGTTTCTCTGAGTTGGTTGTATCCCAAGGATACACTTCTAATGTGATCAATTCTCCTGCTTCCTAATTGATGATTCAGCTCCATTTTATAAAGAAATTGGCTAAGACAAACTGCTTCTTTCTTAAAGGAAACAGATTTTTTCTCTCTCTCAATCTCTCTTAATCACACAAATGAACAAAATAAATGAGACTTTTAATAAAACTTTGCAGTGATTTCCTTGTAGTAGACAAACATCATTTTTCCCTGATCATATGTAATTTATCACATTGGAAATTCTATTAAGAGTGATGCTCTGATCATGGGAAGTGAGATGGATTATCTTCATTACATTAAATTTTAAAAGTTTTATACAAAACTAATGCAGTCAAGATTAGAGGGAAAGAAGAAAACTGAGAGAAAAGTTTTTACAGCATGTTTCTCTGATAAAGTTTCTCATTTTTTCAAGGGTATAGGGAACTGAGTCAAATTCATAAAATTATCAGTTATTCCCCAATTGATAAACAGTCAAAGGAAGAAGAAGAATGGTCAAAGATAAAAGAATAAATCAGAGCTATTTATCATCATGTGAAAAAATGTTCTAAATCACTATTAAAAATATAAATTAAAACAATTCTAAAGTACTACCTCACACATATCACATTGGCCAAGAGAAAAAAATAAAATTAGAGTGAAAGTGGAAAAATTTGGACACTAATGCACTGTTGGTAAAATTGTGAACTGATCCAGCTTTTCTGGAGAGTAATTTGGAACTATGTCCAAAGAGCTATAAAACTAATTGATTCAGAAATACCACTGAGTCTGTATCCCAAAGAGATAAAGGAAAAAAGGGAAATGACCTAAATGTACAAAGATATAGTAACTCTTTTTTGGTAGAATTGGAAATTGAGAAGCTCATCAATTATGTAGTGGTTGAACAAGTTGTATTGTATGATTATGATGAAGTGCTATTGTGCTAAATGATGAGCTGGATGGTTTCAGAAAAACCTGGGAAGATTTATATGAACTGTTGTAGAGTAAGGTGAGCAAAACCAATAGACCATTGTACAGAGAACAGCAGTATTGTGCAGTGATCAACAGTGATCTTGTGTTCTTGGCTATTCTAATCAAAGCAATGATCCAAAGCAATTCCAAAAGACTTATGATGAAAAATACTACTCACTTTTAGAGAGAGAAGTGATGGGTTGTAAATACATATTGAAACATAATTTTTTAAACTTTATTTTTCATGATTTTTGCAACATGTCTAATGTGGAAATACGTTTTGCATGATTTCATGTGTATAATTGATACTAAAGAAGCAGAAAAAAAGAAATTCATAACTCCAAATGTTTATTAAAAATAAATAAATAATGATTTTTAAAAAAGGATGATAATCTGTAACCCAGAATACAAATACACAGAAGTGGACAATCTAGAAGAAAAGTCCAAACAAAATTAAAAGAAAATATGTTCACTATGAAACAAAACTATTAATCTTGAAGAAAGGATATGCAGAAAAAGCCTAAGAATCAGAAGAACACAACAGGACAAACAACTCTAAGACAATAATGAAGGAAATCATAGAAATGCACAGAATCTCTGACCATAGAAAATTAAATAGAAATCAGCTCCGAAAAACAACAAAACAAAACTGAAGTGATCCTCTATGAACATTAGCCTATAGAGTGACAGACTGCAACTACTGGAATGGGTGTTTTATCCTCAACAGATACAGTATTCACAGGAATGCCCTCTAGATTCTTACCTGTCAGAGCTGGGACAATCTTTCCTCTCCATTTCTCAGCACAATCTCTGGAATAGAACAAACAAGTAGATTTAATTAATCTAGTCACCTCTCTTCTTACTTAAGATTCATAGATGTTTTTTAAAAATAGTTTTTATTTACCAGATATATGCATGGGTAATTTTATAATATTGGCAATTGCTAAATCTTTTGTTCTAATTTTTGTCCTCCTTTCCCCCCCCATGGCAGATTGACCAATACATGTTCAATATGTTAAAGTATAAATTAAATACAATATATGTGTACATGTCCAAACAGTTGTTTTGCTGTACAAAAAGAAGTGGACTTTGAAATAGTGTACAATTAGCCTGTGAAGGAAATCAAAAATGCAGGCAGACAAAAATAGAGGGATTGGGAATTCTGATTCATAGATGTTTTAATGAGGTGAGAGCAAGTCTTAATCATGCAATCAATCAAACATTTTCCAAAAAAAAAATTTATTACAGCTTTTTATTTACAAGATAGATGCATGGGTGATTTTCCAGCATTGGCAATTGCCAAACCTTTTGTTCTAATTTTTCCCCTCCTTCCCCTCCCCCAGATGGCAGGTTGATTAATAAATGTTAAATATGTTAAAGTATAAATTAAATACAATATATGTATACATGTCCACACACTTATTTTGCTGTACAAAAAGAATTGGACTTTAAAACAGTGTACAAAAGGAAGGAAATCAAAAATGCAGGTGGACAAAAATAGAGGGATTGGGGATTCTTTGTACTGGATCATACTCATTTCCCAGAGTTCTTTCGCTGGGTGTAACTGGTTCAATTCATTACTGCTCTATTGGAACTGATTTGGTTCATCTCATTGTTGAAGATGGCCATGTCCATCAGAATTGATCATCATATAGTATTGTTATTGAGGTGTATAGTGATCTCCTGGTCCTGCTCATTTCACTCAGCATCAGTTCATGTAAGTCTCTCCAGGACTTTCTAAAATCATCCTGCTGGTCATTTCTTACAGAACAATAATATTCCATAGCTTTCATATACCATAATTTACCCAACCATTCTCCAATTGATGGGCATCCACTCAGTTTCCAGTTTCTGGCCACTACAAAGAGGGCTGCCACGAACATTCTTGCACATGTGTGTCCCTTTCCCTTCTTTAAGATCTCTTTGAGATATAAGCCCAGTAGTAACACTGCTGGACCAAAGGGTATGCACAGTCTGATAACTTTTTGAGCATAGTTCCAAATTGTACTCCAGAATGGCTGGATGTATTCACAATTCCACCAACAATGTATAGGTGTCCCAGTTTTCCCCCATCCCCTCCGACATTCCGCATTATCTTTCCCTGTCATTCTAGCCAATCTGACTTGTGTGTAGTGGTATCTTAGAGTTGTCTTAATTTGCATTTCTCTGATTAAAAATGACTTGGAGCATCTTTTCATATGGCTAGAAATAGTTTCAATTTCTTCATCTGAGAATTCTCTGTTCATATGCTTTGACCATTTATCAATTGGAGAATGGCTTGATTTCTTATAAATGAGAGTCAATTCTCTGTATATTTTGGAAATGAGGCCTTTATCAGAACCTTTGAATATAAAAATGTTTTCCCAATTTTCAATCAAACATTTTAATGGGGGTATAATGGTTTAAAAAATTATATCTTTCAAGCTGTCTCCATCTGATTCTTTATTAAAGGTGAAAAGTCTTTGGATGAACTAGATTGGTTGAGAACATTTAGGCATGTCCTGAATCGTCTATAGAATATAAAAAGCAGTTCAGAACCTAAGTGATTTGAGCATCTGTCAGTAGCTCAGATTTCAGATTGCTAAGAATGAAGAGTAAGCTTTCTGACTGACCCCCTGAAATGTAGTTAATGATGAGGGAGAGAAGGGACCTAGTAGCTAGGTTCTGGAAACCCTACTCATCAAGGAGAAGGGGTATTGAGATAAGCTCCTCAATTCAGATTTGCCTCATTCCATGGTCAAGTTGCCTAGTCAGTCATTCTTTAGTTTTGTTGTTACTGTCATTGTTTGTTTTTTTCTGAGGGAGTTGGGGTTAAGTGACTTGCCCAGAGTCACACAGCTAAGAAGTATTAAGTGTATGAGGCTGGATTTGAACTCAAGTCCTCCCGATTTCAGAGTCGGTGCTCGATCCACTATGCAATCTAGCTGCCCCTTTTCTTTAGTTTTGAACAAGATGCAACAACTTTCCCACCAAGCAAAGCAAACAGGCTATGCCTATAAAAGGCTTTTATAAAGACCTGTTCCTGTTTTGTTTCTCAAAATTAAGCTCATTTTTAAGGCACAAAGCCATTACTCCATGTCTTTCAATCCATTCTCTCCACACACTTCCAAATAGGCCCTGAAGATAATTCTCAAAGAGGAGCTCCAAAAATATGTAGAATAATACTAACAGCACATTGATACTTAAGGTGTCAGGGCTTGATGTTAAGAAGAACTTCATAACAAATAAAACAATCTGAAAATAGAATGAGCTGACTGAGGGGATAAGCTGGTTAGTGGAGTCTCCTCTCCAGAAAATTTCAAACAGAAGCTAGCTGACCATTTACTGAGGATGTCTGAGAGAGGATTCCTTCGTAGCACTGTACTCTTCAATACTCCCCTCTTCTACCTTGCGGAGTAGAGAATGTGACTAGGCAGAACAGCATATCTATCTTAGTCATAACACAATAGAAAAATCAAATACTTATTCAGGAAATATGAGAATTATCTCTGCCCCCCAATAATAATATTTTACAAGACTGTAGCAAAATAAATTTCCTTCTGCTTTCCCTCCCACACAGCCTGTCACCTTTCAGGTTTCTCTCCACCACAATGATCCCATCGGTGAATAAACAAAGATTATTAGTGAGTTTCATATGCGAGGAGAAGCCAACTCTGCCTCCAACCTACCGGATGATGGATGAACAAGGAACTGGGAGACCAGAGAGTTCTTACGCCTCCTATTTAGCAATAATTTGGTGAACTACTTTTTTTATTAATGAAAAATATTCCAATGGAAAAAAACATAAGACTTCACAAGTCTCTCAGTAATTGTAGAATTCTTTTGATCTTCATAGATGAAAGGAGCAAAGGGCTGAAATTAATCCAGCCTCACGGGGATTTGTTTCCCTATCATCTAACAAGGTAACACTTCTGGCCTAGAGAAGCAGAACAAGGCATCCCCTACTTTTCAGAAAACAGCCTTCAATCATTTGCTGGGAAGGTTAGATAATCAACTGACATTAAACATTTAGATAGCAGAATAAATAAAGCCCTATCTCTGACCTGTTCAATATTTTTCACACATTGTCTCCCCAAATTTCACAGTAAAAATAAAAATAAATCAAATATTTTGCCTTCTCCCAGAAGGACAATGTCCAGGTCATCATGAATCAATCTTTGGTCTACCTTCAAAAGCTATGATATACTGATTGCTTTATAGGAATGATTAAGGCAATGATTCATTAGAACAACATTTTTCAAATTGTAGTCTGTCGATCTCCAGTGATTCCAAAGATCCAAAGGTCAAAATTATTTGCATACTAATACAAAGGCATTATTTACCTATTAAAAATACACTTCTCTTCTTCTAACATATATCATGTGAGGTCAAAGTTTCTTCCCATATTAAAATAAAAACAATATATCATAACATTGCATGTGGAAGCACAGATTGCTATTTTTATCTTGCTATCATCCACAAGTATTCTATGAACTTGAATTTTATCCAATTATCTTTTAGCACCTTATCTTTCCCTCTCTTTTAAAGACTCCTAACCTTATTCTTTATCTTCACTATGACTTTCATTACCCCCATGGCTCAATTCATTCCCAGACCATCACTACTGATCACCCACATTTTCTCTAGGGGTCAACCCTTTGTGAATCAATTTAAATCTACACTCCCCTCTACTAAAGAATCTCTTGACACCTTGTTCTATTACCAAAACCCCAACTCTAGATAACTCTCCCCACCTTCTTCTCATTTTATTCACGTGTTGCTGAATACTAAAGGAAATCACCAAACCATGCTGATTGTCCAAAAAAAATTTGTTATATAATCTTAATTTAAGCCTTCACTAAATCCTCCCTAATTTGTTGACTATTCCATTTTCCATAATAGCTGTTCCAAACCTCCTCATCTCTTCTCAAACCTCCTATGATGCCAGCTCCCTCAACTCTTTCAGCCTAAGGATCTCGCTTCAGACTGTGTTGAAAAAATTGAAGCTGAGAAGTTCTTTTTCCCCCTCCTTTGACATTATTCAAATACTATCTTCTCCTTTTTCCTCATTAACTCCAGTCTTGGTTGAAAAGCAGATACTTTTCTTCATCAAGACCAATTCTTCTACAAGTGCCCTTGATGCCATCTCCTTTCATATTCTCCAAAGGGTTTTCTCTCTCCTTCCCTCCATCTTTTCTTCCTTTCTTCTTTTCTTCTCTCCATCCCTCCCTCTCACCTCTCTTTCTCCCTCTTTTCCCCCCCTCTCTCTATCCCTCTCCCTCTTTCTCTTTTCTTTTTCTTCTCTCTCTCTCTCCCATTCCCCTCTCCTTTCTTTTTGTTTCTCATCCTCTCTCTCTTCCTGTCCCTCTCCCTTACCCCCCATCAATTATAATTTCTTGACTCCTTCTCTCCTTCTTTCAAATATGTCCCCCATCTTTAAAAACATTTACTTGATTTTATCATCTCCACTCCTTATCATTCTATTTTCTTCTTGAGGAGCTCTTTGAGAAATCTGTCTATATATTTACTGCCTCCATTTCTTTTTTTTCCCCCCTGAGGCTGGGGTTAAGTGACTTGCCCAGGGTCACACAGCTAGGAAGTGTTAAGTGTCTGAGATCAGATTTGAACTCGGGTCCTCCTGAATTCAAGGCTGGTGCTCTACCCACTGCGCCACCTAGCTGCCCCACTGCCTCCATTTCTTTGCTTTCACTCTCTTATAAACCTGCCATCTGTTTTATTTTGTCATCCTTTAATTGAAACTGTTCTCTTCAAAGTTACAAATTATCCAATTGCTAAATCTATTGGCTATTTCTCAAACCTCCTTCTTTTGGACCTTGCTGAAGCATTTGACACTATTGACCAGACTCTCTGGATTTTCTCATCATCAGTTTCTTCTGGTTTTTTCTCCCACTTTCTGATCATTCCTTCTCAGTCACAACTCCATCAACAATGCAGCAGTGTCCCAGTTTTCCTGCATCCCTTCCAACATTCATCATTATTTGTTCCTGTCATCTTAGCTAATCTGACAGGTGTGTGGTGGTATCTCAGAGTTGTGTTAATTTGCATTTCTCTGATCAATAGTGATTTGGAATACTTTCATATGAGTGGAAATGTTGCGGGCGTAGCCCCTTTAAGATTCCTTGTCTGATCTATGTTTGGGACAAGATATTCCTAAGGGAAAAGATCCGTATCTGAGCCAGTTTGGGCTGTACCTAGCCCCCAGTTGGTTTGGGTTTTCAGCCCCCTTTGATACAAGATCTGGTCAAACTAGTTTGGGCTTGTACCCAGCCCCCCCACCGGATCTGAGCTGGCTTGGATAAAGCCCGCCAAAAATCTGGCCTTCAAGGAATTAACCTGAGTTCCGCCCATTACTTCTTCAAGCAGATAAAAAGAGCAAAGCTAGAATCATCTTTGGGTCAGAGATTTGAAAGATGCCAGCTAAGATGTTTGAATCAGAGATTTTCTGTCCCTGCCGCTTTCGGTGTATATCTTCCTCTATCTAATGCCTTTTATGAACCAGACATTAATCTTGCTTCCAAACCTGGCAATAAACATCTTTTTACCCATCTAGGTTTTCTGCCTGTAAATTCATTTACAGGGAACTCTCGCCGCCACTAGACCTGACTTAACTTTGTATCCTTTAGCCGAATCCTAAGGGGGTTGCAGGGGAGCTCCATGTGACTCCCTGTAGCCCAAATCCTGCCACTAGACCTCAATTAATTGGGTTCATGTTACCTCATCATTTTGAGGTTCCCTATTACCTCATCAGAAATAGTTTCAATTTCATCATCTGAAAATTGTTCATATCCTTTGACCATTTATCAATTGGAGAATGGCTTGATTTCTTATAAATTAGAGTCAATTCTCTGTATATTTTGGAGATGAGGCCTTTATCAGAACCTTTAACTGTAAAAATATTTTCCCAATTTGTTACTTCCCTTCTAATCTTGTTTGCATCTGCATTAGTTTTTGGGTTTTTTTTTTTTGTACAAAAGCTTTTTAATTTGATGTAATCAAAATTTTCTATTTTGTGATCAATAATGATCTCTAGTTCTCCTTTGGTCACAAATTCCTTCCTCCTCCACAAGTCTGAGAGGTAAACCATCCTATGTTCCTCTAATTTATTTATGATCTCATTCTTTATGCCTAAATCATGGACCCATTTTGATCTTATCTTAGTATGTGGTGTTAAGAAATATCTAATTTCTGCCATACTAATTTCCAATTTCCCCAGCAGTTTTTTCTATTATACATATTTCAAGAGGTACTATTTTTAGCACCTCATCTCAAAGTATGTAGAAAAGGAACCCCTGCAAAGTTGCAGCATACAAAATAAATCCACATAAATCCTCAGCATTTTTATATATTACCAACACAATCCAACAGCAAGACATACAAAGAGAAATTCCATTCAAAATAACGGTAGATAGTATAAAATATTTGGGAATATATCTACCAAAGGAAAGTCAGGAATTATACGAGCAAAATTACAAAACACTTACAACAAAAAATAAAGTCAGATTTAAATAATTGGAAAGACATTAAGTGCTCTTGGATAGGCCGAGGGAATATAATCAAAATGACAATACTCCCTAAACTAATCTATTTATTTAGTGCTATACCAATCAGACTCTCAAGAACTATTTTAATGACCTAGAAAAGATAACAACAGAATTCATATGGAACAATAAAAGGTCAAGAATTTCAAGGGAAGTAATGAAAAAAAATTAAGTGAAGGTGACCTAGCTGTACATGATCTAGAACTGTATTATAAAGCAACAGTCACCAAAACCATTTGGTATTGACTAAGAAATAGACTAGTTGATCAGTGGAATAGGTTAGGTTCACAGGGCAAGATAGTGAATAAAAATAGCAATCTAGTGTTTGACAAACCCAAAGATCCCAGCTTTTGGGATAAGAATTCATTATTTGACAAAAACTTTTGGGAAAACTGGAAATTAGTATGGCAGAAACTAGGCATGGACTCACACTTAACATTACATACTAAGATAAGATCAAAATGGGTCCATGATTTAGGCATAAAGAACGAGCTCATAAATAAATTAGAGGAACATAGGATAGTTTACCTCTCAGACTTGTGGAGGAGGAAGGAGTTTGTGACCAAAGGAGAACTAAAGACCATTATTGATCACAAAATAGAAAATTTTGATTACACCAAATTAAAAAGCTTTTGTACAAACAAAACTAATGCAAACAACATTAGAAGGGAAGTAACAAATTGGGAAATTTACAGTTAAAGGTTCTGATAAAGGCCTCATCTCTAAAATATACAGAGAATTGACTTTAATTTATAAGAAATCAAGCCATTCTCCAATTGATAAATGGTCAAAGGATATGAACACACAATTTTCAGATGATGAAGTTAAAACTATTTCCACTCATATGAAAGAGTGTTCCAAATCACTATTGATCAGAGAAATGCAAATTAAGACAATTCTGAGATACCACTACACACCTGCCAGATTAGCTAAGATGACAGGAACAAATAATGATGAATGTTGGAGGGGATGAGGGAAAACTGGGACAGTGATGCATTGCTGGTCGAGTTGTGAAAGAATCCAACCATTCTGGAGAGCAATCTGGAATTATGCCCAAAAAGTTATCAAAATGTGCATACCCTTTGATCCAGCATTGCTGCTATTGGACTTATATCCCAGAGAAATACTGAGGAGGGGAAAGAGACCTGTATGTGCCAAAATGTTTGTGGCAGAATGGATGCCCATCAATTGGAGAATGGTTGGGTAAATTATGGTATATGAATGTTATGGAATATTATTGTTCTGTAAGAAATGACCAACAGGATGAATACAGAGAGGCTTGGAGAAACTTACATCAACTGATGCTGAGTGAAATGAGCAGAACTAGGAGATCATTATACACTTCAACAATGATACTGTATGAGGATGTATTCTGATGGAAGTGGATATCTTCAACATAGAGAAGAGCTAATCCAATTCCAATTGATCAATGATGGACAGAATCAGCTACACCCAGAAAAGGAACACTGGGAAATGAGTGTAAACTGTGAGCATTTTTTGTTTTTCTCCCCTTGTTATTTTTACCTTCTGAATTCAATTCTTCCTTTGCAACAACAACAACAAAATTCAGTTCTGCACATATATATTGTACCTAGGATATACTATAAGATATTTAATATGTATGGGAATGCCTGCCATCTAGGGGAGGGGGTGGAGGGAAGGAGGGGAAAAATTCGGAACAGAAGGGAGTACAAGGGATATGTACATATGTACTGTCAAAAAATGTTATAATTATAAAAGTAATTTTAAAAAAAGAAGAGGAATCCCTCTTCCAATGAGACATTGTTACACAGTGTCATATATTCTAAGGAAAACTGTGGGAATACCTCTCTCATTCAACAATCTCCTTCCCCTGCCAGCAGCACATAGTGCCCTGCTTTACCCCCTCTGCCTTTTCTTCAACTATTTTGCTACAGACTTCACTTTACCCTATAATAATCCTCTTATTTTGACTTTTAATAGATTCCAACCACATAATCCATCAACATGATGCTTGGTTTGTCAGCCAAGCCACAGTATATTTCCACCTGGCCTCTTTTAGCATGCTTTGGAGAGCTTGTCCCGGATGAGTGATGATAGTTAAAAAAAAAAAGAGAGAGAGAAGAAAGAAGCTTTTTCCATAAGCTTCAGGTATCATTTTCCATTCAGTGTTTAAATCTTGCTTCTAGGGTTTATTTTTCAAAGAGCTCTTTAGTGAGCTGTTCAATCTCTCTATTGGAAAGGTAGGATTTGTAGAGTGGAGCTATTCCATAGAGAATTTTGTGGTGTTATTCTGTAGAGAATGTCTTGATTTAATAACTTAAGCAAAGCCATAGCAACCGCTGCAGATAGCAGAACTTCCAGGCTAAAAATCAATATTGGTCCCAACAGGCCAATTTGGCTATTCTCATCATGATTAAAATGGTAGAAAAATCTGCATGACATCAACAATGACCAGATCCAAAGGATACCATGGACATATCAATATTTCAGTGTCACTGATATGGTCATGCTTTATTTTTATTCTCCCTCTTAAAATAAAGATTCTGAACTTCATTGACTGGGTTATTGGCTTTCAGAGAAAATTATTAACTATTTTGTGTGTGCATGCATATATATTTCAAATTTATTGCCTGGGTACTTATTTTGCTAATTTTCATATTATATTAGAAAGTAAATGCTATTGATTTCAGGCACACATGTTGATCATATCTATGTAAGAACACATAGTTTTCTGCCTCTCCCACTAACAGCTACCATTTGTAGAATGCTTTATGATTTAAAAGCACTTTTCTTACAATCCTATGAGGTAGTTATTGGAACTATCTCCATCTTTCAGATGAAAAAACTGAGACTTTGAGAACCTGCACAATGTGACAATGCTAGTATTTTTCACAACTGGTATTTGAACACAGATTGTTACTGATTTCAAGTCTAGAAATCTATTCACAATAGCAGCCTCCTACATTGTGCCTACCAGAATTAGGCTAAATATTTTTGCTTGTTTCCAAGGGAAATCCTCAAATCCATCTTCTTTCTCTAGGTTTCAGACTCCTTAGAAGGTTGCTTGTTTGTTTTCTCTTCTCTTGTTTTCTATAAATACACACACACACACACACACACACACACACACACACACACACCTCTCTACCCCCTTTTTGCCCACTTGTAGATACCAGATCCTTTCTTAGAACCTGGCAAAAAAAATAAGATGGAAGTCTTTCATTTCACAGTATCATTCTAAAAAAGTAAACATGTCAATAGAATAATCAAACCAGGATGAAAGTGAAGAACCACTCATATGAGACCAGACTTTAGAAACCACTCTGCATGAAATTCAACTTTCACCTCAGCCAAGGATTAACTTGGCAGCTGTGCATAGGGAGAATAGGAGAGAAGAAAAACAGGAGGTATGGAGACAAGTAAGGAATCTATTTTTAAAGTCCCAATGAACATTAAGGATAATATAAACTAAAAATTGTAGCTACATGAGTGGAAAGAAGAAATAAAAAATTCTGTCACCTCCCAATAGAAAACTAATTGACCTATAGAGTAGATTGAAGCATAGTTTTTCTTTCTTTCTTTCTTTCTTTCTTTCTTTCTTTCTTTCTTTCTTTCTTTCTTTCTTTCTTTCTTTCTTTCTTTCTTTCTTTCTTTCTTTCTTTATGCTGAGGCAATTGGGGTTAAGTGACTTGCCCAGGGTCACATAGCTAGTATGTTTTCTTGCTTTTTTCTAAATAACATGGCTAAAATGGAAATTTATCTTGCATGACTTCATATTTGTACGGGGTTTTATATTTCTTACTTTCTCAATGGATGGGAAAGTAGATGGAAAGAAGAGAATTTAGAAAAGAAATAAAATAAAGTCAAATTTTAAAAAAAATATGAGTAATATTCCAGAGATATATAGCTCATCAATGTCTTTCCTAAAATATAGTGCCTATATCTAGTAGACGAGGAAGGGGAAAGGGGGGAGATTGGAACACAAGGTTTTTGCAAGAGTCAATGGAGTAAAATTATCCTTGCATATATTTTGAAAATAAATCTCTTCAATAAAATAAAATATGGTGCCCAGAAATAAACATAATTTCCTATTATTTGAAAGAATGGAACTCTCTCTTGTTATGGATACTGTGACACTGTGCTTCTCTTAATGCACCTAAAATTTCCCTAGTTTTTTTAGTTGCCATGTCACACTGTTGTTTCAACATAGAACTTGTAATTTAGTAAAGCCCTTAGGTTTTTTTCACATGAGCTATTTATTGTTTGACAATGTCTCACCATGTTGTTATTCTTCAACTAAAACTTTTAAGCCAAGTTTGCTATTTACTCTCCAGTCAATTTTATTTGATTATATTTGACCCATTGTTCCAGTCTGTCAAGATATATTTGGATCCAACCTCTATCACCCATTTTTTGTGATTCATCTTTTGTTTTTGAAGAAGACCAATGACATCATGAGGGTAATTTCTTGAACTGATAAAGAATTAGATTTAAGGAAGGCAGAGCTTCACAAAGTCATCAGCTTCCCTCTTTTCTCCAGTCATCATAGTGCAGTGGGAAGAAATAAGTTAAGATGACTGCCGAAGGCCCAGGATGCAGTTCTGGGAGACATTGGCCTTTTAAAGGTAAGGGCTTTCCCAAGTCTCAGTTTATCTAAGGCAACACCTATTCAGTAGTTCCAGGCTAGATAAGAATTGTGGTAAAAGTTAGTCCTCTTTGCCTTCACAAAAGAATCAATCTATGAGGGGAATAACCTCAAAGTTTCTGACCAGAACAGAAACAATTGTTATTTATGCTCACTGTGAGTCATCAAAACCCAAACAATGGGCAAGTGAGACTTGTACTGAGACCTATTATTGGTTAACCAATGAAAATCATAATATCCTCCTTCACTTTAATTATTGCTCCCAACTTCATGCAGTCAATTTCTGAAGCCTCTTTCTTTTGAGGCTGGGGGAAAAAAGAAATCCATTCAAACAAAACAGATGCTTCAAGTTCATCTCTCAAGATGCAGAGTTCTAAACCCCACCAAACTAGTTGCATGCTCTTGGACTGATTCAGTAATGATCCAAAGGATTCTTTCCCTAAATAAAGCAAATCTGAAGAATGACATAGGGGAACATACTTGTAGCTGCAAATGTTTGTGTACTGGTGTACAAAATACAACCAATGAGCCATGTGAATTTGAAATTTTAATATTCTAAAATAAATGCAACCTTTCATTTTCCCCAAGATTTGGTGGCATGAGGCTCAAAATTGAAATTCAACAATACCTTGTCTAAAAGAAATAGACTTAAATCAAAAAGCATGTGTTTAATATTCCATATCTAAACAACATGGAAATTCATAAACTGAAGAGTAAAACAATTGAGAGTATTTGGAGGAGGAAAAAATACATATAAGATTTGATTAGCAAAAAAAATTCCATGAAGAATTCATATTATTTTAATTCACATAGCACATTTCCATTGGAAGGGAATTAATTTCCATTTTTACATAAATAAAAGTTCAAATATAGTGAATTCAAATACATATAACCATTTTATAAGATTCATTATTCACTAATTGAGACCTAGCTATAGAAAGGATTTATTTCTGGGATTATACAATTCAAACATTTAAAAGATGCTTTATTTCCCAACATATGTCACTGAACTTGTGCAGGGGAAAATAGAGTTATGATGAGTGGGCTTGGCTATCCAGACATCTGTACAAGTCTTATTTTGATAAAAGTAGAGCAACTGATCAAAGTTCATCTCCTGACAATTTCTTCTCAAAAGCAAAATTCTGACAATACAATCATAAATTCTAATCACTAGAAAAAGGAAGGAGAGGGCATCACTAAAGAAGCCACAGGAGTACAAAGTGGTTTGATGAACTCAGATTTTTAAACTGCATATATGTGACAGAAAATTGTTAATATAACGACCGAAATTATTTGTACCAATGTAATGTGGACTTCCACTCCCTTAAATGATCTTTGTAATATTGAAATTTCAATAATGCACTTACTTTCCTACTCTTAAAATATTTACTCTTGATTAAGTTGAGTTGAACCACACCTACGTCCCCCCATCCCCAGAAACATTGTCTTATGAGGAACCTACCAGTTTCTAGTGTCCTTACCATTTCCATTGGAATCCATGGCATAAAAAACAAAAAAGTCAGAATGAAATAATTTTGCTTGCCCAGGTTACCAAGGACCATTGGGGTTTCATGATTATGCCTTGCTACATCTTACTGTCTCCTCCCCTTTCTCTCCTAAAGATAAGAAACTTTTTTATGGGTCTTGAAGTTGAGAAATCCACTGGATATCCTCCAGGATAGGGTTTGTTCTTCTGTTATCTCCGTTAAAGATCTTTTATTCTTCAATTCATGGATTTGATTTATTTCAAGGTTTAACATATGAAAGATGGAAGTACATTTGGCCCCAGTAAAAATAGGAAAAAATGTAACTCTGGGAGATGACTATGAACCACTACATAGAATTCTCAATCCCCCTATTTTTGTCTGTCTGCATTTTTTATTTCCTTCATAGGCTAATTGTATACTATTTCAAAGCCCGATTTTTTTTTGTACAGCAAAATAACTGTTTGGACATGCATACATATATTGTATTTGATTTATACTTTAACATCTGTAACATGTATTGGTCAATCTGCCATCTGGGGGAGAAGGGGGGGGGAAGAGGGGAAAATTGGAACAAAAGGCTTGGCAATTGTCAATGCTGTAAAATTACCCATGCATAAATGAAAAGCTTTAATAAAAAAAAAGAAACTTGAGGGGACACCCATCAATTGAAGGGAAAAAGAAATTTTAAAATGGCATGGATAATACTGTTAAGAGAAGCCTAAAACTCAGATAAGTTGTGACTTGTGAGGAGGAAAAAAAACAATAATAAGAAAGAAATGGGGCTTTAAAAAAAAAAGCTATAATGAGAATAAAAAGAGCTGAGTAGAAATAGATCTATCAACTGATATAATACAAATGAATGGTGGCAAGAAAAAAAAGCAAAATTGTGTAACTTGTTATTCTTACATTTTCTCTTATCACAGGAAAATGACTTTAAAATTGAAAGAACAGAACAAAAATGGCTAAGAGAATTGAGACCAAGTTCAGCAAGGAGATGGTAAGAAATCATTTAGAAGAGTTCAAGTTTCCTGGCCCAGAGAAAGTACATTACAGGATACTGAACAGCTTGGCTGTAAAACACAGCACTACTGTCAGTAACCTCTGGTGATTGATGAAGACTCATAACAGCACCAGAAATCAAAAGAGAGACAAACATCCCATTTTTGAAAAGAAGGAAAATTACCTGAAATCAACCCTAACAAAATAATATTAAACAAATAGGTTATGAAGCACTTAGGGTAATTGGGCTGAAGCTTTAAGTGATTTCCTAGACATTTGCTATTCAGTCATTCAGTTCATGTCTAATTCTACATACCCGATAGAATTTCTCCATAGAGTTTTCTTGGTAAAGGTACTCTTTCCTTCTCAAGTATGTATCCATTTTACAGAAGACACTGAGGCAAATAGAAGTTAAGGGACAACTAAAAAGTATTAGAGGCCAGATTTTAATTCAGGTCATTAATTTTACTAACACAGCAAAAAGTTACTGTAGCCATAGTTATTCACAAGATGTAAATCTAGTTAGACAATGTAGTATATCAATTTGCAACCACAATCAGTCAAGGAACATTTATTAATCATTTATTATGTTCCCAGCATGTTCAGGATGCTTGGATATGTAAGAAAAAATGCCTCACACATGTAGAAAGGCTGAACAAAGCAGTCCTCACCCTCAAAGAGTTTACATTCTATCAGTAGAGACATACACACTTATAAGTAAATAGATACAAAATATATACATAAAGTGAATACAGTTAATTTCTAGGGAAAGGGATAAGACACATAGCTCTGGAAATCCAAAATGATCAACCTAATCAAATCAAGAGGAAATTAAATGAAGACAAGTGGATAACCTTGGCAGATTCAACCATGCAAAAAGCATTTGTTTAATTCCTATTATGCACCAAGCATTATATTGCAAATATTGTGATATAAATACAAAAACTTTCTCATAAGAAGTTTAGATGCAGATGGCAATCCCTCTATTTCTTTTCATCTTGGACATTTCTGCATCCACTCCATTTTAGTTAGAAATAGGGAAATGTTGCTGTGAAAATTTAAAATAAGATCCAGACACAAGCAATAAACAATGTTTACTAAAAGCTCATAGTACAGAACCCAGTTTTGGGATGTTGGTTAATGACTGTTCCTTCTCCTAAAGTGCTTTATACAGTGATAGTTATAATGTTTAAAAAATTAACAATTAATATAATATTTATATATTTAAGATTTGCAAGAAGCCTTATAAATAATATTTCATTTGATCCTCACAATAACCCTGGGAGATAGCTACTATATTGTCCCCACTTTTAAAAAAAGGAAACTAAGTTAGAAAAGTTAAGTAATGTGCAGAGGCCCCACCTCTAATAAGTGTCTGAGGCAGAATTTGAATTTAGGTCTTTCTATGTCCAGGTCTATAGCTCTACCTCTATTTACATAATTGATATAATAACCAATTAAAACTAATTCAATACTATATGCAATGAAATTGTTCATTAGTATTTACATTACTTCATTTTTCAAAATTATACCCTAATTTTCTCACCCTTTTTTAAAACAATATACAGATTATCTATAATTTGTTCTTTGTTTCCTGAACTTGCTCAGTTAGTCAGAAAACCATAATGAATATCTTCACTGGTTGCTGTGAAAATAACTCCAAACTGCAGGCAGTCTCCCAAGCTGCTAATTACATGCTGATATAGCTTGCTTACATCAGCCCTTTCACCCAGAGGAGCAGGAAGGATATGCAGAGTTAAAGACGGCTAGAGTGACTGATGAATATCCATGAGTGCATGCTCTGACTCTAAAAGAATTCTAAAGACCCCTGAATTTAGCCTGCTCTGAGTTAGTAAGAAGCTCCTATTCCCTTAGTTTAATTTAGCATTCTATGAGTACATCTGACTTTCAAGGAGAAGTTAGAGGTTTATTCTCCCAGCCCAGAAAAGTCCTAGGATTTAATCAATAGGTCCTGTCTTCTTGTGCTCTAGTCTACTTGATGCATCCTAGTATAAATATGCATAGCCATCTGATTTGTATAGCATTCAATAAATCTTATGTGTATATGAATTTAGTGTGAAGTTTTGTACCATTCAGGTACCATTGTACCATGGACCTCTCGTGCAAAAAGAAATCTAAGAAATGTCCTGAGCTAGAATGAATCCCAAGTTGGAAAGATCCTGATCAGTTGTTAGCTTTTTCTTATCTTCATCTCCTTCAACAACCCCAAGGAAAAGAGGATTCCCAGACAAGGTGTTAAGAATGGGATCCTCAAATCAATTCCAATTGATCTGTAATGAACAGAACCAGCTACACCTAGAGAAAGAACACTGGCAAATGAGCATGAACCACAACATAACATTTCCACTCTTTCTGTTATTGTTTGTTTGCATTTTTGTTTTTTCTTCTCAGGTTATTTTTACCTTCTTTCTAAATCTGATTTTTCTTGTGCAAAAAGATAACTATATAAATATGTATAGATCTATTGTATTTAACATATACTTTAACATATTTAACATGTATTGGACTATCTGCCATCTAGGCTGGGGAGGGGTGGAGAGAAGGAGGGGAAATTTTGGACAGAAGTTTTGGCAAGGGTCAATGTTGAAAAATTACCCATGCATATGTTTTGTATATAAAAAGCTTTAATAAAAAAAAAAATAGACTACAGCCAAAAAAGAATGGGATCCTATAGAATAACTCATTGCTGTTCAGACTTGGGCATGTCTCAGGTAAGTATGCCTCCTTTCCCTCCTCGAATATAAAAACTACAATAATGAAGGCCTCATATACTGCCACCAAGTTTTGTCTTGTTCCCAAGATGTTACAAAGGACTCCCAATAAAAACATATCTGGAGATCCAATGCCAAAGCTATCACTGAGAAAGGACAGTTCTTTGTTTTCAAAAATAAGAAAAGTTCTCTATGACCATAGATCCATAGATTTAGTCATGGAAAGGATGGGTAAATCATTTAATCCAGCCCCTCCATTTTACAGAGGAAACTGAGAACAGGGGGGTTTATATGATCTGTACAAAGTTATACAGGTAGGAAATAAAACAGTCTGGACTTGGATAATAATAGCCAATTTTTCTATAGCACTCTTAAGGTTTGCAAAATACTTTAAAATTGTTATTTTTATTTTAGCAGGACAATAATCCCGAGAGGTAAATGCTATTTTTTTTCTCCATTTTATAGTTGAGGAACCTGAGGCAAACAAAGAATAAATGACTTGATCAGTGTTACAGAGCTAGTAAGTTTCTGACAAGAAGGGGGATAAATGGGGGGGGCAGAATTCAAACTCAAGACTTCATATTCCAGATCCAGAATTCTGTCCAATGTACCACTTAGCTGATTTGAACCAGGTCCTCTGACACCAAATAATTTTCACAAAATATATTGCCATCTCTTCTCAGTACCTGCATTATATTTCATCTTTATTGTCAATAGTATAGATTTATAGCTGAATGAAACCTACAAAGACAGTCCAACTCTTCTCTCCCAGTTCCATTGATAAACTGACAGATTAAGGAAAATTTTCAAGATCACACTAATATTAATAGAACTGGCATCTGAATCCAGGAGCTCAGGTTCCAAAGCCAACATCCTTTCCATTGCACTATGGGGCAAGCACTAGCCTGGCTGACATATTACACTGTTCAAGTTTTTTTTTTTTTGGTTCTGTTTTTTTTCAGTTGTGTCCAATACTTTGTGACCTCATTTGGGGTTTTCTTTGCAGATATTAAAGTGGTTTGTGCCATTTCCTTCTCCAGCTCATTTTAGAGATGGGGAAACTAGGGTAAATGAGATTAAATAACTTGCCCAGGATCACACTGCTGATCTGACATAAAATCTGAGGCCAAATTTGAATTCAGATTTCCCTGACTCTAGGCCTGGTACTCTAGCCATCTCACCACCTAGCTGCCTATTTCACAGTATAAACAAGAGTTCTTGAAATCTTTTGCATTTGTTTTTAACCTTTTCTATTTGGGATTTAATTGCTTTTAAAAAGGAAAGGAAGGGAGTAAGCATTTATACTTCACACGCTATATTCCAGGCATTGTGCTAAACACTTTATTGATATCATCTCAGATATTAGAGGCAGGTGCTTTTATTAACCGCATTTTACAACTGAGAAAAACTGAGGCAGAGGTTAAGCAACTTTTCTTAACTCTCATATCTGATAAGTGTCTGAGGTTAGATTTGAACTTAATTCTTCTTAACTCCAGATCCAGCATGCTGTACAATTTACATTCTGGAACTGGAGGCTCTACCCCTGACCCATGGTGAATGATACCAGACCCATTAAAGGAGTACAGACTGATTGATATTCTGACAAAGTTCTCTCCGCTGTGATTTTCTGTGGCTCCTATTCATACATCTGCAGGCTCTTGCTGGATGATTTGTTCAAAGCCTTGCCTTGCACACTGCTGCCCATTGATTTATTTATGCAATATGATCTGACTCCAAAGATCACCTGAAGCAATAAGAAGCAGGCTTTGGGGTGGCTTTTTTTAAAACTTCTTACCAGTGAAACACCATTAGCATAGTGATCTCTAAAGAAAGGCAGCCAGAACAGGCTGAGGTAATTATTAAGCATTTAAATCATCCAGAGGGCTGACAGTTCATGCAGATGGACAGCACTTAGGGCTCTGGAAGAAGGGAAGAGTAAGCTGGGAAAAGGACTCATGCAGCAATGAGGCAAGGTAGTTATGTCTATTAATTCCAGACAGTGACATCTTCACAAAGGTTTGTTTCATTTTTATGATCTCAAAGAACGTTATAACCTCAAAGCATTGAAGTTGGGAATGAAAGGGAGAGAAAAAAAGAAGTTAAGGAAAGGCTGTAGAAGCATATAATCAATCTTAACTAAATCCAATAGGAAGATCATAATCATTTGGGAATTATTACAAATGTTTTAAAGTTATTAATGATTTATAGAACTGTCAGAACCACCTCAGATTCATTCATTTTTTTTATTTTGAATTAACTTTTGGTCATCGCATTCAGAAACCTTTTATTGTTGCCAAATTTTTCATGACTCCCCCCATATTGAATTACTTGACTTCAAGTGGAGCCATGACCCACAATTTAAGAAGTTTTGATCTAA
Organism: Sminthopsis crassicaudata; assembly: GCF_048593235.1. Lineage (NCBI taxonomy): Eukaryota > Metazoa > Chordata > Mammalia > Dasyuromorphia > Dasyuridae > Sminthopsis > Sminthopsis crassicaudata. The sequence goes on along the minus strand of NC_133617.1, from coordinate 576,278,762 downwards.
TCCAACCTCTAAACTCCAATAGCTCACTATTACTTCTCAGATAAAATAACAACTCCTCTGTTAAGCTTCTTAAACCCTTCACCACTTGAATATATCTTTCCAACTTAATTGTGCATTATTTTCCTTCTCCCACTCAATGGTTCAACCAAATTAACTTCCTCTCTTTTCCTCACATTCAACATTTTATCTTTTATCTCCATACCTTTACACTGATCATCCCTCATGCCTGAAATGCACTCTCCTCACTTCCAGCTGACAGAAAGTGACTTCACTTCCTTCAAGACAGAGCTGAAATATTAACTTCTATATGAAATCTTTCTTGATCTTGTAACTAAATGTGCCCTTCCTCTCTAATTCCCATATATTATTTACTCTGTAGATACTTATACATGTATATTTTCTCTCCCCCAATAGAATTTAAGCTCCATAAGATAAAAGACTGTTTCTTTTTTTTTTCTTTTGCATCACTTTATATTATTTTTATAGCATAATGGCTGGTATATAGTAAGCACTTTTGTGGTTGCTGTTGTACAGTTTTCAGTCATATCCAACTCTTCATGATCCCATTTGGAATTTTCTTAGCCATTTCCTTCTCCAATTCATTTTATAAATGAAGAAACTAAAGTTAACAAATTTACATGACTTGCCTAGGGACATATAGCAGATAAGTATGTGAGGAATATGTGTTTATGTGCTTGTTGATTTAATGATCAAATAATTATGAATGAAGAATCTGAGGTACTAAAAGATTGATTCCTCCAATATCAACCAATCAATAAACATTAAGTGTTTACTATATGGCAGGCAATATCCTAAGTGCTAGACCACAGAAGTGATAATCTATAAGAAATTATTAGCCATGCATTATTTATCAGGTATTATGCTTGGGTACTATAGACAAAGACAAAAATGAAATAATCTTTACCTTCAAGGATGTTACTTTTTATTGTTTTGTTTTTCTGGTTATACATGTATATTAACTTCTTAATACACATTTCTTTGTGAATCATATCAGGGGAGAAAAATCAGAACAAGAGGAAAAAAAACAAAAAAGAAATGAACATGGCATATGTTTTTTTACATTCAATCTCCATAGTTCTCTTTCTGCATGCTGGTGGCATTTTCCTTTGGGATCGTGTTAGATCACTGAACCACTGATAAGAACCAAATCTTTCATAGTTGATCATCACACAATTTCGCTGTTGCTGTGTACAATGTCTTCCTGGTTCTGCTTGCTTTGCTCAGCATCAGTTCATTTAAGTCTTTCCTGGCCTTTCTAAAACCAACTTGTTAATTTTTTATAGAATAATAACAATCCATTACCTTCATACCTCAACTTATTCACCCATTCCCCAATTAATGGGCATCTACTCATTTACCAATTCTTTGCTATCACACTAAGACCTGCTCCAAACATTTTTGCACACATGGGTCCCTTTCCATCCTTTATGATTTCCTTGGGATACAGACCCAGTAGTAGTACTGCTGGGTCAAAGTGTATGCACAATTTTATAGCCTTTTGGGCATAAATCCAAATAGCTCTCCAGAATAGTTGGATCAGTTCACAACTCCACCAACAATACATTAACGTCTAAGTTTTCCCACATTTCTCCAACATTTATCATTGTTTTCTTGTCATATTAGCCAATCTGAGAAATATGAAATAATATCTCAGATTTGTTTTAATTTGCATTTCTCTAATTAATTTAGTCTTGGAATATTATTGTTCTATAAAAAGTTATGAACAAGCTGATTTTAGAAAGGCCTAGAAAGATTTACATGAACTTATGCTGAGTGAAACAATCAGAACCAGAAATATATATTGTATACAATGTATTTGTGCAAAGTGTCTGCATGAACCTGTAAGATATATATGTCCACATGGGTTGCCTAAAGTGACTAGCAGAAATCATTATTAAAAATCTTTAGAGCCTCACCTCCCCCTCTCCAAGGAAGATTTTGATTCCTGCCTTGAGAAGAACAGAAGAGTCACAAGATTGGCTACTCTATTCTCCAAATTCAAGGAGATTCATGGACTAGAATTATATCTATCTTCTCCTTAAATATTTCTGATCTAGGAACATGATTTTGACTCAAAAAATAAGATAAAATAAAAAACAATTTCTCTGGGCATTAGCTCTTAGCTTACTCTTACCAATTTGGTTCTTTTCCACCAAATGCTAATTGTAAAATCACAAATAGAGAATAAGTAGACCCATTTATCCAAGTAGGTAGCAAACAGATCAAAGTCATACAAATCAGAATACACCAGAAAATATTTAAGAGAGGATGAGCTTTTTAGATGGAAATAAAATGAGATCTTAGTTCAACTAACAGAAAGGCTCACAGGGATTTGGATTTCACCCAAAAGGAAATTCCCTGAATTCTATAGGGAGGTAAGCTGGATATTAGGGGCATGTTAGTAAGCTAGCTTGTCCTACACATCTACAGCTTCCAGAATCTTCCCTCAAATAAGTCCAGAGTATATATGAAATCTCACATGTCTTCTTAATGAAATGAATGTCTTCTCTATGCAAAATCTCTCATACCAATTCCTACCTTTTTGCACATTTGTGATCTTGCATCAGCATTTTCTTCACCAATCTAGTCACACAAGAGCAGTAGCACACAAAATTCCTCAAGCTTGAAAACATGTGTTACAAACAGATGAGGACATACAAAACATATACAAATAAGACATAAATACAGGATTATTTAGAGGGAGAACCATTAGCATCTGGGGAAAGTCTCAGGTGTAATGTGATGCTTAAAGTGAATTATAAAGGGAACTAGAGATCCCAAGAGAGTGAGGGGAGAAAAGTCAGTTCAGTCATTGAGGACAACTTGTGCCAAAGCCCAGATTCAGGAAAGAAAATGTCATCTCTAAGAGAAAAAGTCTAAAGAAAGTCTAGTTGGCTAGACTATAAAGTATGTGAAGGAAAGTAATGCATTATAAGACTAGAAATGTCAACCGGTTTGGTTCATGCTACCTCCAAAACATAAGAGAAGTTTGAATTTGATGCTAGAACCTTAGGAGACATTGATGTACATAGAATAGTGTAGTGACAGATCTGTGTTTAGGAACTACTTTGGAAGCAGTAGGGAAGAAGGTTGGAAAAGATAGGACTTGAGGCAAAGAAACCAATTAGGAGGTTGTTTCAATAATCCAGATGAGAAACAATGAGGGTCTAAATTAGAATGGGACTGTGTGAGTAGAGAGAAGCTATCTGTGAAGGCTACTGTGAAAGCTGAAACAGCAGGTAATTAACTGGAAATATGGAAAAGAAAGGAATCAAGGATAATGCAATTTCAACTAAAGATTCTATTACAAGGAATCTTAAAATTCAGGTAGAATGTTGCTACCAATTTTTATTTTTTCAAATAAACTACTCCACCAGTTGAACCAAATAAAGATTATAAGAGAAATGATTATTTTTGTCTTGTATTAATAAACAATTATCGAATCAGACCCAATATTTTTCCCTTTTTCTACTTTCTCATCCAGAAATCAACCAATGTAGGATATCTCAAAGACTTATCCAGACTAATAATCTAATCAAAATACTAAAAGAAATTCTAAGTATGGGCTAATGGGGGGATTTCTGCTCATTGTGTTTATTAAGACAGGTCTGAGAAAATGGGAATTCTCCCTTTTGTCAGACAAGTTATATGGAAATAAGTCTCTTAGACTAAGACTTGAATGATCCAAGTCACATACTCAGAAACCCTCTTTATAATAACCCACATTTCATCATAATATTCATTCTCTCTTTAATTATTAACCAATACACATTGATTATCACCTTCAGCAATACCCACTCTAACAAGGATATATAAACTGTGAACCCACCACCAGGAGGTTCTTTGGCATTTGAAAGTACCACTGGCCTCTTTTTATTAATAAACATGCTAACCTTATTTAATAACATGGCTAAATTACCCAGAAACTATGCCTCTTGAACGTTTTTAATGTTATAATTAGTGAAATCTTCTGCAGTCACAGAAATCTACCAACAGCAGTGTGGTATAATAATTAGGTCACCAGACTTGGAATTTTAAAATAGTAGCTATGTTCTCCTGTATAAAAGTCAGTTAAACTTTCTGAAATTCAATTTCTTGGTCTATAAAATAGAGATTAAAAAAAACTGTTTTCCTTCTACCTTGTGGAGTTATTATGAAGAAAGTGCTTCTTAAACTTTAAAATGCCAAATAAATATAAGTTATTATTATTCATCAGTCATCTCTTCTAAATGCACTGTTGGTCACAAGGAGCAAGTACCAGAGGAGAAAGTAGGGATAAATCTGTCCTAATCCATAATTTCTACTGGGTGAAAAGCTTAAAGTGTGTACCTCTTCATACAAAAAGAACATCATGTTATTTACAAAAAAGGATCTTTTTATCATGTTAATTTCCTCTTGACAAAAGTGTTAAAGGTTTAAGGAGATTTAAGAAATGGGAGAAGAAAATGGAGCCCAGTATTGGCAGCAAGAGCAGCCAAAGATAGACAATGGTACCAGTCCATAAGGGAAACATACTATACATATTTCTTTTCTAAATTCTCTTCTTTCCATCTACTTTCCCATCCATTGAGAAAGTAGGAAATATAAAACCCCGTACAAATATGAAGTCATGCAAGATAATTTTTCATTTTAGCCATGTTATTTAGAAAAAAGCAAGAAAATATACTAGCTATGTGACCCTGGGGCTATTAACCCCAATTGTCTCAGCACGAAAGAAGGAAAGAAAGAAAGAAAGAAAGAAAGAAAGAAAGAAAGAAAGAAAGAAAGAAAGAAAGAAAGAAAGAAAGAAAGAAAGAAAGAAAGAAAGAAAGAAAGAAAAGAAAGAAAGAAAGAAAGAAAGAAAGAAAGAAAGAAAGAAAGAAAGAAAGAAAGAAAAGAAAGAAAGAAAGGAAGAAAGGAAGGAAGGAAGGAAGGAAGGAAGGAAGGAAGGAAGGAAGGAAGGAAGGAAGGAAGGAAGGAAGGAAGGAAGGAAGGAAGGAAGGAAGGAAGGAAGGAAGGAAGGAAGGAAGGAAGGAAGGAAGGAAGGAAGGAAGGAAGGAAGGAAGGAAGGAAGGAAGGAAGGAAGGAAGGAAGGAAGGAAGGAAGGAAGGAAGAAAAGAAAGAAACAAAGAAACAAAGAAAAAGAAAGAAAAAGGGAGGAGAGAGAGCATTTATTAAACATTTGCTATATGCCATACCTTACTAAGAAGATGCTATTATCCTCAAGGAGATTACAGGGAAAAGATAACACATAAAGGGAAGCTGGAAGGGGGTGAAGAGGACCTCAGTACTGGGACAAGGAGAAAAAGAAGTTTGGACAGTCAAGTCACAAGTGAAATGGAAAATGGCTGGAAACACTTCTGAAAGAATGTCTCAGAATGGAAAGACTTACATGAACTCATGTAAAGTGAAATAAGCAGAACCAGGAGAACATTGTACACAATAACAGCAACATTGTGCAGTCATCAACTATGAATGTCTTATCTATTCTTAGCAATACAACTGATGAGGTAGTGGTAGTGAAGAGGTGTGAGAACTGGGATGGGGAAATCCCCTCTGGTCGGTGTAGGTCCAAAGCAAAAGGATTCACAAATCTGAAAATCTTACTACCAGAAAGGGGAATTTAATTGTTCACTAAGAAGAAACCTTCTTAGCAGGCAAAACTCCTCATTAGGGGTTTGGCAATGAGAAGTCAGCTTTACTAGGAAGACAGACTTCTTAATGGCTAATGGCCCTGTCAGGTAGATGACAAACACTGAAAAGAGAATATCTTCACAGTGGGTAAAAGTCCTGGCAGACAGCTTTGCCAAGGAGAGAGCTTCTTTGGCAAAGCCTAATTCTATTTTGGACTTCCGCAAAGATTTGGGGTTTAGAATTGTCTTTTATTAGCAGTCTAAGGCTTGAGCTTCAATTCAAAATTGAATGAGATTCCTTCAATGTTGTCAATGCCAGATCTCTAATAGAAAAGAGATCACTTATCTTAGGAGTTGAGCTACTAGAAGTGATCCCAGACTAATCTTCAACTCAATAGAGGGTGCGATCATATCTCTGACCAGATCTCCAACTTAATGAGACCACTTAACTGGATCTTGTCTGGGAAAGGTATGCTTGTCCCATGGGAGAGCCTGAGACCCCGAATCAACCCTCTTTTACAGAGTAAAGGGGACACAGTTTCAGGGTTCATCCTCATCACAATGATCAAAGATAATTCCAAAAGACTCATGATGAAAAATGCTATTCACATCCAAAGAATGAACTAATGAAATCTCAATGCAGATTGAAGCAGACTATTTTCACTTTATCTCTTCATGGTTTTTTCCCATGGTCTATTTCTTCTTTCACAACATGATTAATATGGAAATATATTTTACATGATTGTGAATATATAAAGCATATCAAATTGCCTGCCATCATAGGAAAGGGGAGGTAAGGAAGGGAGAGAGAAACTTTGGAACTCAAAAGTTTTTTAATTGAATGTTAAAATTTATCTTTGCATAACAATTGGAAAAATATTATTGCTTTAAAAAGAAGGAAATAGAAAAGAATAGCCCAGAGTACAATCACCAATTAGGAAATCAAAGCCTCAGGTTCTCAGCAGGTTTCTGCAGTGTAAGGAAATGACAACAAAGTTGAAAATAAACCATAATAGAGTTATAAAGAGAGCCAAGAGAGATCATTGTCATGAAAAATAAGAGGGGCAGTTTATTTCAAAAGCTGCAGGTAAGTTAAGTTTGTTGAGGACCAAGGCAGAGCAAATGGATTTAACAATTAAGAAATTTCTGGGAGGCTTGGAAAGAGTAGTTTCAATCAAGCAGTGAAGCCAGAAACCAGATTGCATATTGAGTCACCAGGCTGTAAACCTGGGTGACAAGGAGGATGGTGGTAACCTCAAAAAAGTAAGAAATGTAAGGAGAGTTCAGTTTAAAGAAAAAGATAATGAGTGACTCAACATATTGAAAAGTGAGTGGGATGTGAGGAAAAGGAGGCAATTAATACAAACAACTTTTTGTAAAGGAGTTTGCCTTTGACAGGGAGGAATGGAGACACTAGAGATCTTTATAAGAACAGGAGGAGGAGGAGCACAGATGTAGGGGGGGAAGAGATGGATTGGAAGTTGTATCAGAGACCAAAATTTCAGAATTCAATCTCATGAAGGATGTACAATTATAGTGAAATCTAAGATAGGACCATGACTGTAGGTGGCTGAGATACAGGCCATGAGAACTAAGACTGAGATTAAGAATTCCAAATCTAGAGTACTGGAGAAGGTATTAGTATGTATATGGAAGTCCCTAAGTATGAAGACCAGGATTGGAATAGAGGAAAAGAATGTGACCTAGATATCAAACTCCTTGACAAAGAAGGAGAAATGATCTATATGGAGATTGGCAGAAGACTGCAGCAAAGACCTGGATCCAATGATCTGCATGTAGTACATGGATAGAATAAACCTCAAATGAAAAGAAGTTGCTCAGTTATTATAGGAAAGAGATGGTCTGGGATAACTAGGTGATGCAGAGTATAGAGCATCAGCCCTAGAATCAGGAGGACCTGAGTTCAAAACCAGCCTCAGACATATGATACGTACTAACTGTGTGACCCTAGGCAAGTCACTTAATTCGAATAGTCTCAAAAAAACAAACTCAATAAGAACTGATGCTAAGTGAAATGAGCAGGACCAGGAGATCATTATATACTTCAACAACAATACTATATGATGATCAATTCTGATGGATGTGGCCATTTTCAACAATGAGATGAACCAAATCATTTCCAATAGAGTCCTAATGAACTGAACCAGTTACATCCATCTGGGAGAGGACTATGAACCACCACATAGAATTCCCAATCTCTCTAATTTTGTCTGCCTTCATTTTGTTCCTTCATAGGCTAATTGTACACTATTTCAAAATCCGATTCTTTTTGTACAGCAAAACAACTGTTTGGACATGTATACATATTGTATTTAATTTATACTTTAACATATTTAACATGTTTTGGTCAACCTGTCATCTGGGGGGGGCAGGAAGGAGGGGAAAAATTAGAACAAAAGGTTTGGCAATTGTCAATGCTGTAAAATTACCCATGCATATATTTGGTAAATAAAAACTATTAAATTAAAATTTAAAAAAAAACAATAAAAAAGGAAAGAGTTGGGCTGAAGATGGTAGTGAGGAGTAAGAAGTCTGCCTTCTTCTTCTACTCCAATAAACTAGGGAATTTGAGAGAAGGAATGAACCTCCAATCCTGGAAAGAATGGCTAAAAATGCAGGCTTTTGTGAGTGCAAGAAAATGGAGGAAGAGGAATAAGATGAAGGGAAGCTTGCTAATAATTATTAATCTCTCTTGATGATCTCATCAAGTCAGTTTAATCATCATCTCTATGCTGGTGACTCATAGATCTATATATCCAGTCCCAGGCTCTTTTCCCTGTTAATCTTGAATCAGTCATGTTTATTGAACATTTCAAACTGAATGTCTCATAAACATTTCAAACTTGGGTCCAATACAGAATACATTATCTTCCTCAATGACATACTCTGAGAAACTTCCATATTCCTATCATTTTGTCAATGTCTCAGATTCGTAACCTGAAGTCAAGTTATCCTTTCTCTTTGACTCACCTCCCAGAACCAATCAAATGTCCAATCTTGTCATTTCAACCTTCACAATATCTCTCTCATCCAATCTCTTTTTTCTATTTATTCACTTTATTTTAAGCCTTTATTCTCTTTAGCCAAAATTATGGCAAAGGCCTTCTAAAAGATTCTTTGACTCAAAGAATGGACTTCAATCCATCTTTATGTCACTTATTTGCTAATTTTATGGCTTACAGGTAGGGTTGTTGGGTGGTCTATTCACTATTGAATAGAGAACCAAGTCTCAGGACTTGGTTGTCACTGAACAGCAGATTATCTATCTGACAGTCAGTAATGTTGTAGGACTATACTATAGTATTCCTAAGGCCAGGAGATTTTAGAATCACTGACAGACAGATTGTTAGAACAATAGCACTCTAAGGTCAGAGGACCTCAGGATTACTGCTAGAAGTTGTACCCTATCGGTAACTACAAAGGTAATCAGAATAATATAACAAAAAAAAATCAACATTGAATGAAGTAAAATTATAATGACCAATCTAACCCTATAGGAGAGAAATGAGAAAATACCATCCCTTGCTTCTGTGCAAAAGTAAGGGACTATGGAAGTAGAATATATGTATAATGTAGGCTTTTCCAGTACATTGGTTAGTTTTGTCGAACTTTTCCCTCTTTTTTGATACACAGGGCTATCCTGTGGGTGGGAGTGGGGTACACTGGCAAATCTTAGGTGATTTAAAGCAAAAAATAATAACACAATTTTATTTGTAAAAATTCCTTCTAGTCAGTTAATGAACATTCATTAATCCTTTACAATGTACTAGACACTGTCTAAGCACTAGAGACATTTTTTAAAAAGCAAAAATGTCACTTCAGTTTCTCACATTCTAATGGGAGACAACATACAAGATACAAACAAAGAGGTGAAAGTAGCATGAAAAAAAGAGTCAGTAGCAACTACAGGAACCAGGAAAACCTTTCAAAATAAAGTGATTTAAGCCAAGTCTTGAAGGGGCCAGGGATATTAAATGGCAAAGGTGAGGGAGACATTTGTAGGCATGAGATGAAGACAATGCAAAGATGTCCTTTGTCCAAGGAACTGCAAGTAGACCAGAGTGGCTGATCATAGAATGTGTTGAGGGATGTAAGATGGAAATATAGGAAAAAGCAAGTTATGAAGAACTTTAAATGCCCTGAAGTAGCAGGAAGTTCCAGGATCAGAATCCTTCCAAATCCAGTTCCTGAGAGAGGCTGGGTTTGGAAGCCTATTGTCCAGAATCAAATGATTAAGAAAGCATGTGCAAATGCTAGTATGAAAAATTAGCTATCTGTTGTGCCCCCACCACTACCACCACCACCACCATCTGCCTGGGGTAGCAATAGTGTAAGGCTGATGGAGCTGTGGAATTTTTATTCACTAATAAACTTCCTATTCAGGCCTTTAGTAATAATGAAAGCCTGAACCTTGTTGTGGGGACACAGGGCAGAGCAGATGAGGACTCTTCACAAGGGACTCTATACCTTGGGGCATAGTAGTTTCCTAGGTGAGAATGGCTGGAAATCTGGTTGGTCCCTGAAGGCTTGGGCTGGAACAACTATACTCACAACTCATGGAAGCTCTCTGTATCCCACACAACTGCCAGTGTACATACCATAAGACCATTACCTTGCTTCCAAGGGATATATCAAGTATAACAGGCAACTTAACAAAAATGGGCACCAACACTATTGATAATGTATCCAGGAAAGAAGCCAATTCAATAAGACCAAATATTGGGTGAGATAAACTCTGAAGTGATTAATTAATTAACTACACTATCACTTTCTCTCTAACTACTAAAAATCTTAAATAAAAACATCCTATGGCCCACATTTCAAGGCTATATTTCTATAAGAAAGAAATGAACAAATTTTAAAAAGATTTTTCAGTATTGCTACAAACCCCCAAGACAATGAAATAAGAAACATCTTGGGGAGGAGACCATAAATCATTGCCAACAACAGCATTCCACAGGCATCAACCCTATTACCCTAGTGCAACCGACTTGAACCCTTCAGAAATGTAGTTTCAAACCCTCAGCCCCTCACTTTCAAACTTCAAGATTTCCCAAGGAGAGCCACTGTATAGAATACACCTTTTTGGACAAATTTTCAAAGGAGTAAGTTTTCCAGATACATCTGAAATATTTGCATAAATAAATCTTCTTTCTGGGAAGATATGATTTTGGTCTTGACAGTTGATAGGAAAAAGGGAAATACAAAGTACAAGGGAAATACAGTGATGGGGTGTGGAATGAGAGATATATAATTTTTTAAAGTAATTCTCTAAAAATTCAAAATGCACAAGGCTGGTAATGTAATTTTTTTGGATAGTTTGATATTTTGTCATATCAACAGACTAATCAAAAGTACAAACATAAAATTGATGGGGATGGATTTTTCCTTCTTTGTTTCTAAGGCATGTTACTATCACAACATCACTTAGTGATAAATTAATTATAACCAATGTCTGGAAAAAGCCTATCTGGTACTTTATCTTCAAGTTGTTATATTCCTTAGATGTTCAAGCACAGATATATGAGGCATGACCAAAGATGCAAGCAATATATATCACATTTAGTAACCCAGAATAATAGCCTTGACCAGAACTTTAGAGAGTATCTAACCCAATTTACTCATCTTACAGATGGGGAAACAATCCAGAAACATGAAGGTCTTTGCTTAAGTTGCCTCCTGATATCTTGTCTACCACTGTTTCTACTATTATCACACTATGCCTCTATTCCCCATCATTATGATTGAAATAGTTTGGAATTTTGGAAGAACCTAGTGTATCTTCTATATAACTGGATAGGAACAATATAACATCTCTAACATTGGTCATACAATTCCCACTTAAAGACTTTCAATGATGGACAACTCGGTGCCCACCTAAAGTTGTCCATTCCACTTTGGAGTAACTCAATTTGTTAGGAAATTTTTTCCGAACAAAACCAAAATCCATATTTCTTCAACTTTTATTTATTGCTCCAAATTCTAATTCTAAAATAAAGTTATTCCCCTTTTAAAATTGCAGTCCTTCAGATATTTGAAAAGAATAAACAAAACATTGAGTCTTCTCTTTTCCATGCTAAAGATCTTCAGCTTCTTTTAGCTATACCTTATGAATTTCTAGTTCCGTTATCACCCAGTCATTTTAGAGGATGTAAAGGAGCAGATCTATTCTGTCCATTGTGAAGTGGCATACTGTCCAAGAAATTCCCAAAATACCAAAGAAAGAGGAGCCCATACCAACTTAGTTACTAATAGGTTTTATTAGGAAAATTAAGGGAGTTTATTCATAAAACCCAGTTGTCCTTGGTGATTACAGGACAAAATAACATCATGGATCCCCCCATCAACCCCAGACCAGGCCAAGTATTATATAGAAACAGAACAAAGAAGGCATAGTGCCAGTGGTCTATGGTCACATGCAAGTTCTCTGATGGGATAATTAGAGCTTCTTTAGCTGTTTACATTTTCTGAAGATAATTTATATTCTCTATGGAGTCATAGGTCACGCTCCCAGGTTCTGGCTACTATCAATCAAAGTAGTAGGTCAGAGTAGCAATATTACCAGGCCAGACTACTATAAGGCCTGGGTCTGGCCCAGAGCTCTCCGTTGAATAGAGGACCCAGATGATGTACTGTCCATATTCAACATCCACCAATAGTGACTGAAGTTCTATTCTCTTAGTCCTTGCCCAACAATACTACTCCTTAGAGATTCTGAGTTTTATTTTTCATCTACCATCAGCTACTACTATCACTAATGTTTTCCATCCACCTGTTTCTGTCCATATCATTGTATTAATCAATTACTAGCTCATGATAATAAAACTATCATCGATCTCCATTCCTTGTTCTCTTACCACTATCTTCCTCAATACTACCTCACTCATGTCCCACTGCAATGCTCCTTAATTCTTCCACTGTACCCTCTGGAATTCCTGTTCCCTACTGAACAAATTTGTCTCTTATCTGACTTCTTTCACTCATATTCATTTCATCTCCTAACTCCCAATTAGATCTGTCTTTTCTACATTCCTGGTTCTCTCTCACTAGTTATATCTTTCATCTACATATATGCTCAACATAGCAATCCAAAATTGGAAGAATACTCCTTGTTGCTAAATACAACTGACAGGCTCTCCCTTTACCACTATTCATCAGCAACCTCTTTTCCTTAAAAGTTTATAGTATCAAAATTCCCCCACCCACCTCCTGCATGTAAATTATAGTGATTATTGTATACTAGCCCCCAGGTCATTCTTATTACTTTATCATGAGTTCAGCACCTAAATCACCATTCTATGATCTTCCTAAACTCCTGCTCTTAACATAGAGTACTTCACCATCCAAGTTGATGCTACTTCCAACTGTCTAACCTTCCAATTCCTTGGTCTACTTAAATCTTTCATGATATTTCTTCACTCTATCTCCACCACAAATAAGAATGGTCACATACTGGATCCCAATATTATTTACAAGTGTTTTGCTTCCCAACTCTGATATTTTTCATTTGACCATTTCCTTACAACTTTTCATCTTTCTCTCAGCCTCCCTCTTCTTAAACCTGTTTTTCACTAACATTAAGAACTCCAACCTTTCAACCATTCAGGATTTTCTAAGGTCATTACCCCTACCCTGAATCATATTCTATTTAGTTCACTCCCTATCCAAACTTTATTTTACAATTATCAGACTTCACACTACACTGTCCTCTGTGTTTTCATGCCTTGTGTATTTGTCCTATTGATGCTCATCACTTGTTAAACTTTATCCATGTATTATTCTCATCATCTATCTCCTCTGCTCCTATTTATTTACGGTTGAACAAAGTTAGAAGAAATCCCTTAACTATTCTGTCTGAGTAAATTATAAATTCATGAAATCCAACTTCAACTAGGCCTGGATCAAAGTAGAGCTTTCTTTTAATTCTTCCTAACTGATTCCTTATATGACTACCCCAAAACTCTCTTCTCTTTTCAGGACTGCCATACTTCTTTTCCTTCACTCCTTTTAAGCTAAAGGGCCTGCTTCTTATGTGGCTAAGAAAATTGAGATCATCCAGTATGAGCTCTCTCTTAAACCTTTCTCATCTCAAAAACCCTTGACATCATTTATATGATCCTATGTATTCCTATCTTCTCCAGCAGATTGAAATTTCAATTATTCTTTTTTGCTCCCTTTGATAATCAATTTCTCACTAGTCATTCCTTCTCTACTGTTTTGAAACATTTCTAATCTCTCTTATCCTTAAAAGCCTTCACTAGACCATATCATCCCCTCATATTATCATCCCCTCATATTATCATCCCTACTTAAGAGTTCAGTAGCAGGGCTAATCCTGACACCAACTCCCAATTCAATTACCAAATCTAGAGAGCTAAGTAAATAGAATAATAACCACTATTGATTCAGTGATGCTTCCACAATCCATCTTAGAAAAAGTAAGATAATATGTGATTCAAAAGTAGATATTCAAAATAGACATGAATTATCTACAAAAATTATGTGAATATCTAAAAGGAATGAAAAGGGGGATTTAAAAAATTAACTAAAGACTCTAAAGTCATGGTAGGAAAATAAAAAGTTAAGAAAAGAAAGTGGTAAATCTTACCCTACCGAAGAATTCCATGAAAATTAGAATGGATCAAACATAAATCAATCACTCCATTAGGCAGGAAGAAATACTAGCACAAAATAAAAATATTGAACAAATAAAAAAATGCAAAGATCTGATTTTTTAAAAATTGATTTAGAAAACAAAACAAGGAGAGATAATTCAAGAATCATCAGATTCCTTGAAAACCAAGATCAAAACTCCTGTTTACCATATATCAAGAAAGCATAAATGAAAACTTGTACTTTTTTATTTGACCATTCCCTTACAACTTTTCATCTTTCTCTCTGCTTTACTCCTCTTAAACTCATTCTTCACTAACAACACCTCTAACCTTTCAACCATTCAGTATTTTCTAAGGTTATTACCCCTATTCTGACTCATTAATCAACTTTGGTTGGTTAATTGAATATTAGAAGTAGCAGGCAATATAAACATAGAAAGAATCCACTGATCAGCTACTGAAAGGAACCCTGAAAGAAAAAATGTTTTCACCAAAATTCAGAGCTTACATCAAAGAAAAAAATACTGTGAAAGTAGCCAAAAGGAAAGAGTTCAATGAAGGAATCACAGTGAGATCATAAAAGACCCAGCAGCTTCAACTATAAACCTTAGGAGACCTTAGAATATAATATTACAAAAGACAAAAGATACAGATTTACAACCAAGAATAAAATATCCTTCAAAGATGAGTATCAGGTTACAGGGGAAAGTGGATCTTTAATAAAATAGAGG
Source organism: Sminthopsis crassicaudata (assembly GCF_048593235.1). NCBI lineage: Eukaryota > Metazoa > Chordata > Mammalia > Dasyuromorphia > Dasyuridae > Sminthopsis > Sminthopsis crassicaudata. The sequence goes on along the minus strand of NC_133617.1, from coordinate 576,263,762 downwards.
ACTTCCAAGCAGATCTGATAAAAAGACCAGAACTGAATAGGAACTTTGAAAAACAAACAGAAGAGTCAAAAGAAACTTAGAAAGATACATTTATTTAAGCAATTTAAAGTAGCAGTAAATCATCAGATTTAGTGTGAACATTTAGTAGGAAGAGACAAAACAGGTGTTACTTCAGAACCTTAATTATTTTCCAAGACTACTGAGGGAGTTAAATAAGAAAAACAGCAATACTGAGTGGATTAATTCTGTTCTTAGGGCTTTAAGAGGGGGAATAAGCTCTTTCTCATAGTTAGGACATCAGCACTTTACTAAAATTGCTCATGCCAAAGTTACCAATATTCTCTTAATTGCCAAATCTGAAAGCTTTTTTTATGTTCTCATTCTTCTCAATTTTTACCTGACATTATTGACCACATTTCCTTCTAGATATTATCTCCTTTCTGAGCCTTTGTGAGACTACTTTCTGCTAGTTCTTCTTATACCTGTCTAAACCATTAATCCTCAATCATTTTTGCTATATCTTCCACAGATTGGCAGGGGGCACAGCTAGATGGCACAGTGAATAGAGAACTAGATCAGGAATCAGGAAGACTCATCTATCTATTTGACCCCACAGAAATCAGTTAATCCTGTTAGCCTCATCTTGAAAATGAGCTGAAGAAAGAAATGTTAAACCACTCCAGTCTGTCTGCCACAAAATTCTTTTTTTTTTTTTTTTGGGGGGGGGTATCTGTGGAAATGTTATTTTATTTTTTATTAAAGCTTTTTATTTTTCAAAACATATGCATGGACTGTTCTTCAACATCAGCCCTTACAAAACCCTGTGTTTCAATTTCCCCCCCTTTCCCTAATGCCCTCCCCTAAATGGCAAGTAATCCAATATATGTTAAACATATGTTAAATCCAATATGTTGTATGCCTAGAATGCACTCTCTCTTCACTTTCACCTTATATAGAAAACCTTTTTTCCTTCAAGACAAAGGTCAAGCCCTACTTTCTTTATGAAATCTTTTCTGATTCCCTAAGTTGCTGGTGCCCTTCCTCCTAAACTACCTTTCGTTTTATTACCTAGTATTTATTGGATATTTATTACCATATTATATATATATATATATATATATTCAATAGATATATAGATACATAATACATGCAAGAGTATATAATGTATACAAATATATTCTTTGTCTTCTCTATTAGAAGGTAAGCTTCTTGAAAGTAGATAGTTTTATTCAGTGTATTTGTATGACTAGCATCTCACACAATGCCTGGTATATGTTGCTGTTCAGTGGTTTGGCTGTATCTGATTCTTTGTGACTCCATGGACAATCTTGGCAAAGGTACTAAATGGCTTGCCATTTCTTTTCCACTGGATTAAGGCAAACAAAAATAAAGTGACTTGGCTAAGATCGCATACCTCATAAGTGTCTAAGTTAAAATTTGAACTCAGGTCTTTTTTATTCCAAGCCCAGAAGTTTATCCACAGAGCCATTTAGTTGACCATTCATGGTGCATAATAGAGGCTTAATAAATACCATTTGATTGATTGATTCTTTTGTGTGTGTGCTTTTCAATAGTATTCCTAAAACATGCCACCTAAAAATAAACCCAAAATTCCAGATATGATATGACCAGAGCAAATAACAGCAGGATGATCACCTTCCTATTCTTTATGCTACTTCTATTAATGTAAAATCACATTAGTTTTTTTTCAGCTGCCATGTATACTGTTGATTTATTTTGTTGAAAAACACTTAAAATCCTTAGTTTATTTTCACAAGAACTAAATCCTGCACATCTAGAACTGATTTCTTGAACTCTATTACAGAATTAAATTTCATCTCTACTAAAGTCCAATTCTAATGCCTCATGATAGAATAACAGTAACCCTGGATTTTCATAAGCAATACTAGCAGAACACAAATAATAACAGATCCTACCAAGTGAGAAAGGCTTTGATTAAGAAAAAGCCTGGAAACAGAATGCTAAGAAAAAAATCAGTCTCATTATTTTAGTAAGGTTCACAACTGGTCAACCAACAAGTGATGATTTGTTTTTGCCATAGCAACTCATGATAAATGTCCATTAAGGCATAAGAGAACTGTGATTCACATAAGTGAAGGAAGTATCTGACTCTCTTTACATTGCTCCATGCCCAAAATGACATCTGAAAAATTTTTAGACCCAAGCCTAGCAAAATATCTAGGCATTCAACAGTCAAACTTTTAAAAACTGTTACTTGAAGTTCTCTATAATTGAAGATAAATAATGATTCCATTGTGAAATGTGAATATTGATTATAAAGATTCCATTTATTCTTCTTCCTTGAAAAGGATAGATGATGCAGACATAAAGCAACTCTTTTTAGGATTGCAAAGATGGAAAACAATACTTGTAACCATTTATACCAGCAATTTGATTCTTAGGATATTATCCTGAATTATAAACTGCAAGTGAAATTCAGCAGTGAGGAAGGAGGAGAGATTAGTTTGAGTATCCATAGAGACCTGGTCATCTTCCTTATTCTGTATGCCATATAAATTCAGCTGCCATGTTATGCTGTTGATTCATTTTGTTGAAAAACATTAAAATCCTTTGCATAGAATGTTCTGGTAGTATCAGGAGTATTAAATCACCTGTTCTTACTGGAATATATTACAACCTAGTAAGAACTTTTTTGCTAGCCACTCAAAAACTTCTGAGACTAACCAGGCACCTTCTACTAGACCTTTTCTTTCCTTTGCTATTTGACAGAAAACAAGAGTCCCTTATTCTTAAATCTGTAGAAATGGTCTAAAAGAGAATTGGATTTTTATTCAGAGGTTCAAAATCCAGCACCTACATTTACTAACTAGTGAATTGACTATAGGCAAGTCATTGCATATTCTGAGTCATGTTCCTTCATCTTTAAAATGAGGGGAAATAATATTTGTACTGCCTATCTCAAAAACTTTATTTTTACACCTTAAAGTACTAGAAAAAATCGAGTTGTCATTTTACTTGCTGTTGTTGTTATGCTCCCTGAATATTATTTTAAGCCTCCCAAAACAAAAACTAAGGAATAACTATAGCACATTTAAATACCAATATTTAGAGCTTATTTTTAAAGGCTAAAACTAAAACTTGGAGTTAAAATTTTGCTTTCCTCAATTTTAACTCATCCCTAGCAACTTATATTTGTTCATCTGAAGGCAATTATTGTCTTCATGATTATTTCTCTCACTGGACACAGAATTCCTCAGAGAATATGCTTTCTTGGAGCAATGATTGGATCCCATATCCAGAGAGGCCAAAACATCTGACTTGTTTGTTTCCCTTCTGCTTGCCTGTGTGTGCTCACACTTGCATACACCCACACATAGAGTTAGGAATCCATTTATATTCACTAATGATGATATTCAGAAAACATTGTCTCTCATTTTCTAAAAATGCCTTTTGTGGTTGATCACTGTCACAAGGAGCTGATTTATACAAGGAGCTGATTTATATTTTTCCTTCCCAGTTCTCAAAATCTACACTGCCTTGAAAAAGAGGTTTTAATCATCAAAATCAAACAAAGCTAAACCCATGCATTTTTCTCACTCTTCCCATGCTTAAAGCTTCACTCACATTCAAAGACTTCAACAATGTTCCACATTGATTCTCAATCAAATCTTTGACAGTGATGCTCAGGTAATAGAATCCTTAATGAAAAAGAAATCATAAGTAGTAGAATGATGTGATATAGATTCCTGATTAAGCATGATTTTAAAATTATCCTTTTCTTGAAAAGATCTTCAAAATACCTAATCATACCATTTCCCTGAATTAACTTAATTGGTTACCACAATACAATAAAAGCAATTATTAAAAACACTTTATTTTGTGTAATTTATACATGCTGCATCAATTTTTCTTGTGGGGGATGATTTTTCTGGATTGTGATATCACCTACTTAAGTTGCCTAGATCTAATTTTCTTTAGGACACTCCACTTACAAAAATACAATTTGCAAAGGTAAGTTGAGCTTTTTTATACTTGGTTACACATGAGTTAGATATATAAATAAAATGAAATGAAGAGAGAATACAGATGTTTCAACACCCTACATAGTTTATCTTTCAACACAATAATTCCTACAATATTCTCATAACTATAAACTGAAAGAAAAAAGTTTCATTGTCTTCAGGTGAGACTGCAGGCTTAGTGTGATTCTGCAGAGAAGCACAAGAGATGGGTATGTGTTCCTTTTGTGGAAAAGTGGGGAAAATGAGTGGCTGGGAAGCTTCTTTATAAGCACTTCAGGAGAAAGGAATTGCAGGAAGTTCCTCTAGGACAATCACAGAGTTTCCCAATTCTGGCTCCTTTCCTTATTGCACATTGCTCTCCAGCATCACACTGTAAAAAGCAACAAAACATTGTTAGTTTACACCATGGAAAAAGCGAGATAAGTCACAGCTTATCTTGCCACATCATGTAAGACCTTCCACATACTGAATGTTGGCAGAACTTGTACCAAAAATGTATAAACATCTTGTTGATCACTGTCACAAGGAGCTGATTTATATTTTTCCTAGACACTCAAGAATATAATGGTAAGATTTCAGCATAAGAACAAATAACTATAAGTAAATGGGTACTCCTTGTCCCTCCCCACTTGGTTCATTTTTCAGCTCTTTTTCCTACTCACAAAAATGGATGGTTCATGGAGCATCGAGGGAGGTACACAAGTTCTTTTCTTTAGTCAGAAAAAAAGTTATAAACTGATATATTGGTTCAGATTTACAGTCTCTCATTTCATAATCATTTCTCCACAACCTCTTCCTGCTCCTTTCCCAGATTTCTTTCCCTAAACTTTCCAAAGATCAAACATAATACATTAATTTAGCAGAGGAAAGTCATACCTTTTTTAAAACAAATTGTTTTGGAAAGGTAGTGGGGAAATGATTGTACTGGAGAAGTTTAAAGAATTTTCCTGGACCAAAATCAAGTAGATGTCTATAGGAAATTCTCCTTTTCACAGACCTGTACCCTTTTCCTCTCCCCTCTCTCATCTTTTCACTCCAATTACAGAACTGTCCTTCCTTTCAAACAAATGAATCCACGCATCACATTTTGTCGGCCAAAGGGAACAGCCAGAGATTTTTTTTTTCAGAAAACCCTGGGGAAGACTAGGTGGTAGAAATGAAAGGAAATGTAAAAGAAACTTAATTTGGAATCCACCACAGTTTGAGTTATTCAACAATGTAATTAAGGATTCACTCTGAGAAGGGAATATCCAGCGGCCGACATCACATAGGACACAATGTATGTTTCGTTCCAAACCCTGAGGATCCAAGTGTGTCTGAATAGGAAGAGGTTGGGGCAATAGAGAGAAATTCCCACTAGCTCACCTTAGGGACCTGGCCATACTTTTTCTCGTAGATCCGGATGCGTTTACTTTTCAGCTTCTTCAGGACTTCCTGCAAAGCTCCTATCTGCAAAACACAGATTCTGAACTTTGGGCGAGTCAGGGAGCCGCTTATCTGAGCCCCGAGCCCATTCTAAGTTAAAAATCTTGTTCCGAAGCAGTGCTAGCAGGTCCATTCCCACCTGGGCTCTAAAAAGAAGGCTTTTCTCTGGGAATCGGTGCAGCAGAAAGCCCGGATTGTGCTTTTGAGATATGATGGCTGGGGGTCCAGAGCAGAGAACTTCAGAAACACAATCCAAAGCCTCGGACTCCCACCCCTCCTTCCCAAGAACAGTTCGGGAGTGCGGGACTTTTCCTATTCCGCTCAAGAAGCGTCCTCGGTGAAGTCTGCAATCTTACACTCAGATGCCTACTTTGGGTGCAATTTGTCTATGTCCTTGTACTAGGGATGGGGATAGCCAGTGAAGTAGGACATAGAGACCACGAGGCAGGGTCGAGACAGGAGACAAGAGGAGAAAATACTTACCAGTTCCTTTTCATGAGAAGTATCCTCCACTGTGGAGTAGATATCCAAAGCTCTAGGCTGCAGACCGGAATCCTCTTGGCAGCTGGCTCCGAGAAGGAGCAGCAGCAAAGTGGCACCCAGTAAAGGTAGCTGTCTCAGGCGGGAGCTCTCCATGGTGCTGAAGTCTTGAACACTTTATGGACCCTCGGATTTTATACAAAATCTCTGACTCCAATGTGCGGGAGGGAGGCAGGAAAAGGAAAGGGGGCTGGGGCGGAGGGGCTGGGTCACCTGTCTGTCGGCAGCGCTTCTCCAACGCTTGACGTCAATGCCCCCCGGGTTCTAAGCAGCCGGGGAACCGGGGTTTTGCGTGCAGCAGAAGTGGGGCGGGGGGTGGGGGAGGAAGAAGGGGAGGTGCGGAGGGGAGGGAGAGATAAAGGACCCGCTGTCTCAAGGCTCCAGACAGAAATACTGAAAGCGAGTGCCACCCTCACACGGTAGTCAGAGCCCGAAGCCAGAGAGCAGAGGCTAAGGAAATGGAAAAAATCTCAGGGCAAAGAACAGGCACGTGTCTCCTTCTCTTGGCCAAGGAGCACTACAATACTCTCCAGCTAGAATTCTGTATTTTCTAGCTTGTAGGAGAGAAAAAAGATATTTCGTCGTTCAGTTGGAGAGATTTATTGAGCACTTGATACAGAATACTATACTAGATGTTTTATTCCTGTGTTGGAGGATTGATGGGGGGGCACAAAAGAAATAAAAAAGGGGTTTCTCTGCTCCATAGATGGGAGTATTTCTGAGGTGCGTGTGATGCTGGAAAAAGTGCCGGTAAAATGAACAGAAAACTAGACTTTGCACTGTTTCTCTGATAGCCATACAATTCAATTTTTAATTAGTCCACACAGGATGTTCTGGTTTTTCCTAGAGCAAGTCAAAAAGTTTGACAGAAATTTCTGGGTACTTCAGGTATTCAGACAGACTCGAAAGTGAAAATAATGAAATTACCATTTCCAGAAGTAACCCCAAGGTACAGTATCCAGCAGGGAACGAGGTTTGTAAGTGATTTGTGGGGAAGTTTGTATTAAAGGAAGTGGGATTTGAGGAAAGAGTCACAAGGGTTGTCTCAAAGATGCTGCCATTCAGGTGAATAACTTTACTCTTCCTAAAAAGGGTTCTTCGTCCTTCAGTTATTCCCAGTTTTCTATTACTTCCTTTTTTTTCCAGTTATTCTGCTCCAGTATTTGGTAGTTTTATCCTTACTTCTTTATGTCATCAAATAGCAATCTCCCTTATTCTATTCTTCCTTACAGAAAAAAGGACAAGGACAGTTTCAGAAGTACCATGAAATTAGATCCTGACTCTGCAGCCTATTGGTAATAAATAAATAGAAAGGAAAAAAAGAAGGAAGGAAGGAAGGAAGGAAGGAAGGAGTGAAGAAAGAAAGAAAGAAAGAAAGAAAGAAAGAAAGAAAGAAAGAAAGAAAGAAAGAAAGAAAGAAAGAAAGAAAGAAAGAAAGAAAGAAAGAAAGAAAGAAAGAAAGAAAGAAAGAAAGAAAGAAAGAAAGAAAGAAAGAAAGAAAGAAAGGAAGGAAGGAAGGAAGGAAGAAAAAAGATAAATAGATAGATAGATGAAAATAAAATCTTTTAACAATAACAGAGACCTAGCTGACTTGATATTTCAGCTTAAAGGAAGAGTTAGCATATAATATTTTATCAGCATTCCATATATCAAATATTTATATACATTCCATATATCAAATATTTATCAGTTACTCAAATGAAAGAATCTGAAAAAATACCAACTATTTTAATACATAGTACCTAATATTATAAGTGGTTTATTAAGAGCCATATGTTTTCTTGATTGTGTCAATATGAAAAAGGCTCTAACACTCTCCCCACACACCCACAGAAACACTCCACGTAAATTCATAACAAAAACAACAATAACAAAAAGTAGCATCATTCTTTATATCTAAAGCTAAAAGAACTTCAATTATAGTTTCAGCAATAAATTATTTTCTGTTCAAGGACCTGTCCAGCTAAGTATGGAGCAGTTCTTCATCAGAAATTTGGTTACTACATAACCAATATTTTTGGCCAGTATGACTCATGAAAGAGATTAAAAATGCAAAATTGCTTCAGTCTGTCATAATTTCTCCCCCCCTTCTAATTCTGTAGTGATGGTGAGGGCCTGGAAGAAAAGGGAGAATTTGCTAACATTCAAACAGAATTGTTAGCTCTACATGCTTTATTTTAACTATTAATATTATTATAATGTAAAATTTAGACTATTAGAGAAAGTGAATTACAGATATTTTAATATTCTCAATATAAATGGCCCTAGAAGACATCTAAAAGAAAGTTGCAGTTAAATGGAATGACAGGAAGGCAAGTAAAGTTGAGAGTGTTAATTTCATCATGTGTCCCAAACTAATAATAAACCTCATTTTATGGAATACTTTTATCTCATTTTGCTATATTCTTCATTGGAATAAGTAGAACTCAAACTAGGGTAGAATGACTGGGGGTTTTGCTGCAAGGTGATAAAATTTGGAGGGTACTGACAGAATTTGCAAATTCTTCAAAAGTATAGAATTAATTGAATTTAGAATCTGGGTGCTAAAAATATCCACTTTTAAAAATAAGAGGTATCAGGTGCTTTTCAACCTTCTTAGCAACTGTCCTCTAGGTAAGTTCCTTCTAGGACAACTGCCCTAAACTTTGATTTCTGCTTTTCTCTCCCATAGCCCCACCATGCAGCCTTCCCAGGATCATTTGAGAATGTGTTTTGTGTCACTTGCCATAAGTACAAAAGTTGTTTTTCCTGGTTCGGAATAAAAGTAAATAGACCACCATGATGATAACCATAGTTTCTATAAGAATTATTTGATATGAAAAATAAAAAAAGAGAAATTCCAGTAAAATTTAAGATCCTTGAGGATAGGGAAAACATTAATTTTGTATTTGTATCCCCAATATCTATACAATGCCTAAAACATACAAGCTGACTAATAAATGGTTATTTTCTCATCTCAGTAAAATGTTTCTGAGAAAGGTCCATGAATGATTAAGGTATCCTTGACAAAAGTGTGAGAAGGTAAAGAGGAGGTCTTTGCAAGTGATTTTTTAATAGCAGAACATATCATTATAATAACTTGACTGACTTACAGATTTAAAAAAAATAGTTTACTTCTAAACTTGGCTTGTTGACTTGACAAAACCAGTTGTAACTATCTCAAATAAGTTCTCTTGTGTAGATGCTAAACTAATAAGGGAGGCAATGTGGTGTAATAAAAAAAATCATGAATTTGGAGTAAGAGGAACTAAGTTTAAAGTCATCTCTGTTACATGCCTTGAAAATGGCCATAGGAAAGTCTCTGGGCCTCAATTTTCTAATCTAGAAAATGAAGTGTTTTGTGGGTCCCTTCCAGTTCTAAATCTAAGATTTCATGAGGCTATGAAGATTCTGTGATAGATGTGACCATGGAGAAAACTATCTCACAACCACTGAATATCAGCATCAAGTAAAGCATTTATCACATAGTCACCAAAAATGACCAGTATCATAGAAGTCACAACTCATTTTCATGCACCCAAAACCCAGTCTTCCTCTAACTTCCTTCTTTATTATGAAGGCACTACCATTCTTCCTTCAACTAGGTTTTTCACTTTAGTGTCATCCTTGATTTTTTGCTTTTATTCACACTCAGTAATCATTCCTATGCTTCCACATTTCTTGTTTTTATCACTTCTCCATATTCATAGCCACTATGACAATTCAGGCCCTTATCACCTTTTACTTGTACCATTATAATATTCTCCTGTGTCCATCCATGACACAAAGTCATCTTTCAACTTACATAATCTGATCCTCAATGAAACAGTACCAAAAAAAACTATATATACATATATAATATATATATAATTACTACAATGAAAATAACAAATAAATGGAAAAAACCAAAATGAAGCAAAATAAAATTTTAAAATATAATATGTGTATAATTATAATATGTATAATGTATTAATAATAACAAATATAACTATAATGACAAAAAAGCTTGTCCCTAAACAAGAGTTGAGAAAATTCATTTCTTTACCTTTATTAGAGGTATATGACCATGGATTTGGACTTCTGTGACACTATCAGATTCAAATAATATGTTGGTAGGTTTTAGCTGGGTATTTTTCCTCTTTTAAAAATTATTTGTTGTAAGGAGAGCTTTCATAAGTAAGAGAATAGGGATATATTCATAAGTGAAAGTGAAGTAAGAACAATAAAACATTTTTTAAAAATAATCTTTCTAGGGCATAAGCCTCATCATGTTAATCTCCTGCTCAAAAATATTCAGTAGCTTCCTATGGCATTGTAGATGAGTACACAAGTCCTTTTATTCAAACTAATATTTAAAACTTTCCACCATCTGGTTACAACTTACCTATCCAGACTTATTTTATACTACACACCTTCATTGGCTTTACATTACAGCCAAATTGAATTATTCTCTAAACTCTACGTTCCCTCTCAGGACTTTTACACCATATCTATATCTATATATATCTATATATAAATATATATATATCATCTCCATTTCTTAGAATACTTATCTTGGACAAACACTACAGATGAACAATGTCCTGTACCCAGAATAGAAAGAGATCAGGCTATGAATCATTTGAGAAATTATATAGCAAGTATAGAACTTTCAAGTGTACCATACATCTTGCTACTATGGGTGAATAAAAAGTCCATCTTTTAGTAATCATATTCTAATATAGATAGTATTTCACTGTGAATCATGGACCACTGTGATTTCATTTAGCTCATAAGATCCCATAGATTCAGTTATCATCTCTATTTTCTCTTTCCAAAATCCATACTCAACTTTAGTGTCTCTTTTTTGAGGAATAATCCTGCACCAACAACTGCCCTATTACATAATCTGTTAGATGTTCTATAGGCATCTCAAACCTAATACATCCAAAATTGTATTCATTCTACTTCTTCCATCACCCGCAATCTACTTTGCTTCTCAATTCCTTTATTTTTGTCTCAGGTACCATCACCACTTTCTAGTCTCCCACGTTTGCAAGCTAAAAGTCATCTTTAATTCTTACTCTCCCCTCATTCTTAATACCTAAATAATTGCCCTGTATTTTCAAATCTATCTCCATAGCATTTTCTTCATTCACACAGTCACTAACCTCATAAGGCCTCCATAACGTTTGCTAGACTATTTCAATAGCTTCTTACTGTGCTAAGTCAGCCTGATAGCCTATCCTCATTTTTGTCTTTGTATCCCCAAGATCATGGCACAAGTTTAAATTCTTAATGTACCCATCAATCAATCCATTAAAATTGGAAGTATTTCAAAAGATAATACGAAAAGACATAGAAGATATGTATAACTTGCAATACATTACTAATGATGATTTGCACACAGACATTGGTATAAGTCACTGAGGACAAGAAAAGATACAAGATGGTCATGTAACAAGAGTTTGGGCTAACAGATGGAGAGCCCAGCTGTTCAGTGAGCATCCATAAAACATTAAAAGAATAAGAGCAAAGCCTGATGCATTGGGAAAATCTATGAAGAATTTGTGGCAAGATTTGGACAAGAACTACCAAGAATAAGAACCCTAACAGGAACCCTTACCCTTTGGCCAATACTGTTGGAAGAAATAACCACAGTGATCAGATCATGGGCCTGTTGATGTTGAAATAAATTTCAAAGGGCACATTGATACTCACTGCAAAAATACATAGTTGAAACTAAAGGCTCACTCAACAATATTAAAAAAAAATATATATATATATATATACATATATATATGCTTTCCTCTATATTCCAATTGTCCAACAAGGAATCCACAAAAAAATGACTTTCTAACATTTTTGAGTGCAGTGATTAAAAAATTATTTAGATAACCATTTAGTTCACTCACTGACAAAGTATGATCACTTCTCCTACTATACTTTTTTATTTGTATTAAAGATACCATTTGGTACCTTCTTCTTTCACAAACTCTGTCATCTTTCTTGAAAACAACTCAGAGCTTACTAATTACATTGTGTTACCATTATCTTCTCATAAGGACAATATATTAAGCTAGAGGTGAATATAATTGTCTCTAATTAGTGAAGCTAAAACACAGGGACTATAAATAATAAGCCTTATGGTTAATAGCACAAATGGAAAAAAAAGGAAATAAGCACTTATTAAGCATCTATTATGAACAGAGAATTATACTAAGCATTTTACAAATATTACCTCGAGCCTCACAACAAACCTACAAGGTAAGTGCTATTATTATTCCCATTTTATAGATGAGGAAATTTAAGAGAGATTATTAATTTTAATAGATTCACATAGCTAGAAAATGTCTGAGGTAACATTTGAACTCTGGGCTTCCTAACTCTAGGCCCAGTGCTCTATCCAATGAGCTACCTAGCTGCACTTACACACACACACATACATACACACAAATGAATTTTCTCAAGATTTATTAATATTTCTTTATTCTCATATTTCACTCCATCGTATGTTATCATACATAGCTCAGAATAGCATTGGCCTTTTGAGTTGTCATATCAAATAAATGTCTGTCTATTTTGTTATCCGTTATCACCCTGAGGTCTTGTTCAACATTAAAACTTCCTGGGCTTCATTGACTTCTTAAATATTTGTATTTAAGATTGTTTTCCTTCTGTTTTATTAGATAATACTTTCTTTCAAATTAAATATCATTTTGTTCTTTTCTGTACATAGATCTAACCTTCAAGGTCACCAAATGTTTTATTTCCTATACCACCCCCTCTTTAAATAAGATAAATAGCCATTTACAGTCATTATCTTTTGTTTACTGTCTTTTGTATCCATGTGATTCTTTCTACAGGAATCAGAGTTCTCTCTACTCTATTTAAAAATCTTTATTCTCTATATAGAAAGGAATAAACTGCATGTAAATGAAACTTGCAGCCCATGATAAATTGGGAGGTGTTATAAATATCCACAAAGGGAGAGAATACACATTCCATTTTATCTGCTTGTTGATTAAACATGCATCACTCAAGTGACCTATAGAAAGATTCCAAAAGTGCAAAACATAAAAGGGAAAAGAGGAGGGTATTGAACAATGTGAGAGGAGAGAAGGAACAAGAAGAGAAAAGGAAAGGAAGGGAGGGAGGGAGGAACAAATGGAGGAAGGAGAGGAGGAAGGAAGGAAGGAAGAGAAGGAGAGAGGGAGGGAGGAAGGGAGGAAGGAAGGAAGGAAGGAAGGAGGGAAGGAAGGAAGGAAGGAAGGAAGGAAGGAAAGAAGAGAGGGAGGGAGAGAGAAAGGAAGGAAGGGAGGGAAGGGAAGAGAGGGAGAGGAAGGGAAGGGAGAGAGAGAGGGAGGGAGGAGGTAGAAGATAAGATGGATGAAAGGAAGGATGAAGGAAAATAAGAATGAAGAGAAAGAAGCAAGCAAGGAAAGAAGGGAAAGAGGGAAAGAAAGAAAGAGAGGGAAGGAGGGAGGGAGAGAGGAAGGAAGAAAGAGTTCACTCCTACCTCTCCACATTAACCTTGTCTTATTTTTAAATAAAAAAGTTTAAATGCCACATCTGAATCTCCCAGAACAACAAAACTGATCTACAGTTGCAAGCATGCATTTTGTAATACTACAAGAGAAAGTCTTAGAAAAAAAAAAAAAAGAAGAAGAAGAAAGAAATTCAAATCAGAGGCCCTTGACTGAGTGACCTATAGTTCCAAAAACGTTATAAATTCCTAGAGTTACTTATGGTTTTACCATGATTTAGTGATGAAAACATTGGACCTGGAGGATCTAGGATTGATCACATCTTAAAATGATACATCTACAAAAATATATGCCATTCCATACTGATATACACACTCTATTTCTTCTCTCTTCTCTCTCTGTATCTCTCTCTCTCTGTCTTTGCCTCTCTTTCTCTGTCTCTGTCTCTATCTCTGTCTCTATTTCTCTGACTCTCTGTCTCTTTTGTCTGTCTGTTTGTCTGTCTCTCCCCTCTACTTTCTCTACTATGAGGAAAAAAGCTTTTTAAATTTTCTAATCTCTAGGCCCATTATCAGTTTTTCAATAACTCAGCATGATTGATGCTGGTTTTTAAGAAGTAAATCTACTTTGAAATAGTACCCTCATCAGACAGACTCAGAGGACGTCAGAAGCACCTTAGTTGCATCATAATTATCATTTTGTTAAAGATATTGTTGCTACATAGAAAGTGATTGGAAAAGTCTATTTCTAGATCTCGATTCTAGGAACTAGGATTCCTGATCTCCATATTAATCCCTCTTCCAAAACTCTTTTTCTCTTTAAATGCATTTTAGCTATGCAAATATTTTAGAACTGCATTCTTTGTTTTTCATCTCCAAATTGTGAGACTTGAAGAATTGAATGATATCTATCTAAAAAGTGTGCATGACTAATTATCTGTCTAGTAAAGATGAAAGGAAAAAAGGATAGGGAGGAAAAAAATCCAAGAGAGGGGAGATGTGGGACTACATAAAGGAGAATTTAGAGAATTCATCTTCATCATACATAGGGGAGATGGCACCAAAAGATGGAGAACAGTAGATACCTACCTAAAAACTGTGTGGACCATGCAGCTGCACTATAGAGCTTATGAGACCCATACAGAGCAACAGAAATCTTAAGAAGGATAAAAAGTGAAAAATACCTGGTCACAATTAAGCCAACAGAGAATAATGGGTGAGGATCGAAAGTCTCTATGAAAGAAATTTCTCATATAGGGAATCTTCTTATAGGGAATATAGGAACATTAATAGAAACAAAAGAAGATTGTTTTAGGGCTATTTAGCCTCATGCTATAGAAAAAATAACTGATGCCCAGAGCAGAAATGACTTGCTTAAATTATACAGATGTGAAGTAGGAAAGGACTTCAAACTTGAATTTTCTAGGTCCAATGTTCTCATCACTATTTCATGCCAGAACAATAAGTAACTAGGAATTTATATTGGATATTTTTGGAACAACTGATCATTCATTCTTTTTTCTAAAACTTTCTTCTACAATATTACAAAATGCATGCTTCAGTTGTAAAACCATTCCCATTATACTTGGAGATTCAGTAAATAGTTTCCCAAGCTTTCTGGATGAGGATATACAAGACAATAATATTAGAAAAATCCAAATTTCTTCTGTATCAGGTAGAGCCAAAACAAAATGATTCTCTTTGCAAAAGAGAAATGCTTCCTCGAATGTAAATTGTTAGCACTACTGTCTATCTACCCAGGTTACTTATACCTTCGGAAGCTAATAATTAATGTGCAACAAGAAAATGGTATTTACACACATATATTGTATCTAGGTTATATTGTAACACATGTAAAATGTATGGGATTACCTGTCATCGGGGGGAGGGAGTGGAGGGAGGGAGGGGATAATTTGGAAAAATGAATAAAAAAAAATTAAAAAATAAAAAAAAAAGAGAAATGCTTCCTAAGAGAAAACTTACTATATTGTCACAAGAAAGAGCATCTCCCTGTTCACAAAGTTCTACTTCACTCTTAATTTTTTGTTTTAATTGAATTTAATGTGGGTAGAAAATGGAGATATGATCATATTCAAGATAAACTGAGAAAATAAAAACCTGACTTTATCACCAGTAATTCAAATATTTCCTTTGAATCCTATACCACTCAACAAATAAAATAACTTTAAGGGGAGACAAAATACATTGTGTCATGATCTTAAGAGGCGGAAGCCTAAGGGGAAAAGTCTATTCTGAAGATATAAAGGAAATCAGCTATTTTTCCTTTTGTGTGTCTTTAAAGGGATCTCAGCTATTGACATTTATCATGGTATGCGTCAGCACTTGCTTAATCTGGTTCAAGTCTTAACAACAGATTCATCATGTTGACTTGGCTTGCTATTAAATCAGACTGTTCATGCCCCCTAAGTCTAGATGTACTGGCTCCTGATTCCATCAGACTGTCTCAGAAAAGTCATTGTCGTAAAGTCTCAGAGATAGATTTCTTAAGCTCCTTATATATTCCTTTTCAAAGCAAACCCGCTGAAGAGGTCATCATCATTCTCAATGTTGATCATGCTGAGAGGTTAATCTCTCATGTGATCCCCAATTCTCTTTTTGCAGATAAGATGATTGAGGCCAGAGAAAGTTAATGACCTGCCCATAGAAAAATAGCATCCCATCACTTGACTGTCAAGGCAGGAATTAGTGAGTGTCTTAGAGCAGAAAGGAAAGCAGTTGTTTTTTTTTTTAAACCCAGCCCTATAAGTGGAGAATTTATCAATTAAGTATACTGTCTTCTTGGAAAATGACGTTAGGATTCAAGATGGGTCCTTTCCCCATTCATGACTGCAGCTGAGAACACAAACACTTTCCTCTTTGCAATTCACCAAAAAAAAAGTATATATATATATATATATATGGCTACCCACTGTTACCCAGGTTTATAATAACTATAAAATGGATAAACTAAATTGTCAATTAGCCAATCTGCTCTCAGGAAATTTGAAATCTAGAAAAGGAGATGAAATCAGAGAATTTTAGAACTGAAGGGTCCTTAAAGATATTCAGGTCCAATCTCTTCATATTTCACATGAGAAAACAGGCAGAGAGAACTGATTTGCTCATATCATACAGTTCAATTCTACTTCAATTCGATTCAGCAATACTTAGTAATGACATACTATATACAGAATAATAGGATTATAAAGATATTAGGCTTAGACTATATGTGTTCAGGCCTGTCTAAAAGATGAAAGATATTCTAATATATAACTTCAGAAAATATTAACCTTTTTACTTTACCTACAGCATGTCTTAGAGCTTGGAAACAGGCTCAGGAGAATGAAGAATTAAATCAGAACTTCAGGTCATGAATAAATTTAATGATTTTTGCTCTCTGGGTTGCCATGAGGTTTGTTTTGAACTAATGGCCATCTGTACAAAGGATGAACCCTACAATGCTGGTGAATTGGTACTTCAAATTCAATTTTCTTAAACTGGACTTATCATTAGTATAATATAACCTATGATAAGAGCAAGGCAGGAACTTTATTTGCCTCAAGCACACAAAAAATGAAAGCAGAAAATATGTTTTAAAAAATGCTTCCTTATCCTAAACATGTCACACATTTTGGGTGGGGGGTGGATTTTATATTCTTCCTTCAGATATAAAATTAGCTGATTATGGTGCTATTTATTATCTTTCCAAGAAATCCTATCCTTCCTTCAAATATCCTTATTTCTGTGAGGGTACCAACCTCCCTCAAATTTGTGAACTCAGAAACATTTTAGGCTATTTATTTCCCTCTTCCTCACCCCTTATCTAATCAGTTGTCATGTTCTCTTAATTGTATCTCCAAATCTCTCATATCTATCCTCTTCTTTCCATTGACATTACCAAGACTAGTTTCTTTTCCTTTGTTTTTAAAGCTTTTTATTTTTGAAATATATACATAAATAGTTTTCAACATTTATCCCTGCAAAATTTTGTGCTCCAAATTTTTTTCTCCCTCCGTTACCCCCGCCTCCTCTCCAGGCAGCAAGCAATTTATTATATGTTAAACACATGCAATTCCTCTATACAAATTTCCACAATCATCATGCTGTACAAAAAAAAAAAAAAAATCAGACTAAAAAGGAAAAAAATGAGAAAAAAAAGAAATCAAATAACAACAAACAAAAATGAAAATACTGTATATGACATTCAGTCTCCACAGTCTTCTTTCTGGGAGCAGAGGCTGTCTTTATCACAAGACCTTGCCTGGTTAGAACTGGCCTGAATCACCTCAGTGTTGAAAAGAGCCATATCCATCAGAATTGATCATTGCACAATTTTGTTGTTGCTGTGTTGACTGCTCTCTTGGTTCTCCTCACTTCATTTAGCATGAGTTCATGTAAATCTCTCCTGGACTTTCATCCTTCAATCATTTTTTATAGAACAATAACATTCCATAATATTCATATACCATAATTTATTCAATCATTCCCCAAGTGATGGGCATCCACACAATTTCCAGTTCCTTGACACCACAAAAATGGCTGCTACAAACATATTTTTGTACATATTTTGTACATTTTGCCTCCCTTATAATTTCTTTGGGATACAGGTCCAATAGAAACACTGCTGGATTAAAGGGCATATGCAATTAGATAGCCCTTTAGGCATAGTTCCAAATTGCAATCCAGAATGGTTGGATCAGTTCATAACTCCACCAACAATGTCTCAGTGTCTCAGTTTTCCCACATCCCTTCCAACATTTGTCATTACTTTTTCCTGTCATCTTAGCCAATCTGAGAGGTGTGTAATGGTATCTCAAAGTTACCCTTAATTTGCATTTCTCTAGTTAATAAAGCATTTTTTCATATGACTAGAAATGGTTTAAATTTTTTCATCTGAAAATTGTCTGTTTATATCCTTTAACAATTTATCAATTGGAGAATTGTTTATATTCTTCTAAATTTGAGTCAATCTCTATATATTTTAGAAAAGAGGCCTTTATCAGAACTTTTGTATGTAAAAAAAAAAAAAATTCCCAGTTTTACTGCTTCCCTTTAATTTTGTCTGCATTGGTTTTGTTTGTATAAAAACTTTTTAACTTAATATAATCAAAGTTATCTATTTTTGCGTTCCATAATATACTCTAGTTCTTCTTTGGCTATAAATTCCTTCTTCCTCCACAGATCTGAGAGGTCTAATTCTTTTGTTCTTCTAATTTGTTTATAGTATCACTATGTTTAAATCATGAACCCATTTCAACTTTATCTTGGTATAGGGTGTTTGGTGTGTGTCAATGCCTGGTTTTCTGCCCATACTAATTTCCAATTTTCCTAGCAATTTTTGCCAAATAGTGAGTTCTTATCCCAGAATCTGAGGTCTTCAGGGTTTATCAAACACCAGATTACTATAATCATTGACTGTTGGGTCTTGTTAACCTAATCTATTCCACTGATTGACTACTCTTATTTCTTAGCCAGTACCAAAAGATTTTGATGGCTGCTGCTTTATAATATAGTTTTAGCTCTGGCATAACTAGGCCACCTTCATTTGTATTTTTTTCATTAACTCCCTTGAAATTCTTGATCTTTTATTCTTCCATTTGAACTTTGTTATTATTTTTTCTAGTTCTGTAAATTAATTTCTCAGTTCCCTTTCTTCTACAATAAGAATACTAAACACTAGGTCCCTCACCTCTAAAACCAGAGCTTCCAACTCTGGGCCCCTATTTCAAGACCCAAGTAAGAGCCAAAGACTCAACTATGAAAATTGTTGCTTCCAGGACCACAAATAAATGAATGACCATTAATCCCAGGACATTCTTCTTTAAGGCTTGAAAGAGATTTGTGACATTTATACAACTCTTGAGAGTGGGAACCCCTATAAAAAGGTATTATATCCTTAACCTATAGTTATTAAATTCCAGCCTCTTATATGCCATAAGATCCATCACTCAATTTTGCCTTCCCCTTCAGTTTTTCTCTCTGCATCCCCAGTCAACTGAACAAATATCCCTTCACTTTAGAAATCTTCCTCTCTTATTCCTTCCATGTTCTGGCATTCATGGAGAGACTTGGACAAGACATTGAATCCTAAGGAATCCTTCCCAGAACTGACTGGAACTTCTCTCATACCCTTGACATACTAGTCCAGAAGTAAGCATACTACTTTCTCCCCATGACCACCTCTAGACTTTCTCTCTGTTGCCATCACTCTACTTTTAATGTAGGTTCATCCTATCCAGATCATCAGCTTCCTGGTCATTTTTCCTACTTTCTCAAGGAATTCACTTGTTGGTTCACAGTCTATCTCTTCATCCTAAACCTCCCACACTTACCAAAAGAGACTGATATATTTATATGTTGTTGTTTTCTCAAATACTTTGAACTCCCACTTAAGCAACTTCCTTAACTACCATGTCCAACACCTCTACTCCACCTAAGTTCTACACAGGGACTGTTATGTTCCCAATTACAACAATACATGACTTATGATAAAGGATTTTGGATCTCCTCTATCTGACCGTTACATCTCTTCCCATGCCCCACTCTTCCTAAACCTATTCTTTGTCTCTTTTCCCTCTATCCTCTGTGTTCATCCAGGATTTCACAACATGGGATTTACTTTTCTCCTTTCTTCATCTTAGCCCTATAATTAACCAGTTCAACTTTATATTATATAATATTCTTGAATCCCTTGTCTTGTGTTCTATCATCATGCATGTCTTGCCAAACCTGATCCATGAATTTCCCCCACTATCTGCCTCTTCTCCTACTCCAGTGCACTAGATACTCCTAAAGAAAATCACACTGACTAGGGTTTCTACAAATTTATGTCATCTAATCTCAACCTGCTTTTTACTGCCACAGAACAATTTTACTCTTCCACATTGTATTCTCTTAGCTATTTTTTTCAATCCTTCTTTTCTCTGTTTAAGACTCCCAAAATATTTTCTCCCTTCACCTTCTAAGCAAAGAAATGTATTTATTACTTTGCTGAAAAATTATAGATTTTTTTGCCAGGATCTCCCTCTTCTTCCTTACTCTACATCTTGAATTCCTTTTTATACATGATGTTCTATTCTTTCCTCCTTTACTTTGGTTTCTAATTGAAAGATGTTTTATCTTTCTAGTTGTAATCATCAGTCCCTTCTCATCTCCTCTAACAGGAGATCCCCTCTCTCTCAAACATCCCCTCTCTCTAATATTTAATCTTTTCCTATGTTCCCAATCCTTAAAAACTCTGCACTTGGCCATATAAGTCATCAACCTACATCTTTTCCTCTTGTAACAATCAAACTCCTAGAATAAATTGAATATACTCATAGCTCTCCCTACTCCTAACTTACTTTTCAAACTCTTTGAATCTGCTTTCTAATCTTACTCAAATGAAATTCCAATACAGTAATATAATCTCTTTTAAAATTTTTGTTATTGCTTATTTTAATCTCACCTTTATTTCCTTTTTTCTCAATAGCATTTTATTTTTTTTAATTTCATGTAAAGATAGTTTTTAGCATTTCTTTTTGTTAGATTTTTTTTATCCTTTCTTCCCTTAATCTTCCCCCTTCCCAAACAGCAAGCAATCAGACATAGATTATACACGTACAAACATTTTTAAACATATTTCCATATTTGTCATGTTGTGAAAAAAATCAGAAAATTTTCTGTTCATATCCTTTGATCATTTATCAATTGGAGAATGACTTATATTCTTATAAATTTGACTCAGTTTTCTCTATTTTAGAAATGAGGCCTCTTTTTTTTTTTTTTTTGCTGAGGCAATTGGGGTTAAGTGACTTGCCCAGGGTCACACAGGAAATATTTAGTGTCTGAAGACAGATGTGAACTCAGGTTTTCTTGACTTCAGGCCTGGTACTCTATCTACTACACCACCTAGCTGCCCTGAAATGAGGTGACTGTAAAAATTGTTTCCCAGCTTTCAGCTTCTCTTCTAATCTTGGCTGCATTGGTTTTGTTTGTGCAAAAACTTTATGATTTAATGTAATCAAAATTATCCATTTTGCATTTCATAATGTTCTCTAGGTCAATGATCTGACAGGTAAACTATCCCTTGCTTTCCTGATTTGCTTATAGTATTGCACTTTATGTCTAAATCATGAACCTCTTTTGACCTTGTCTTACTTAGTTTATTTCCAAATAGATGTTTTTATATCTACTACTCACTGCTCTATCCTTTGTAATAGAAAATTTAAAAAAAAAAAAGGATGGGAGTTGTCTGCCTCAGATGTTTTATATCTCTACCCAGCTGCCATGTGGTTAAGAACACATAGTATTTCTATTTCTTTTCAATCAATATTTATTTAACAGAGTTTAACAGTTTAAACATTTAGGACAGTCCCTGGCACATAGTAGGTGTCTATTTACTTTTGCTAGGCACTGTGCTAAGTGCTAGAAATGCAGAGATAAAAAGAGAGTCTTTTGTCCTTGAGGAACTTACAATCTAGTAGAGGAAATGACCTACAAACTAATATATAAAAACATATTTAGAACTTGAAGGGAGAATGTTTTGTAACAACCATTCTAAACTAGAGTTCACTTTTCCCTGGGCTCAAGTGAGGATATAGATGGGTAAATGCTCCCCAAGTGGAGGGGAGGGTACATACCTGGTGTTATCTTCCCAGTAAATATCCCTTTCTAAAAGCTAATTGAAGTTAATTGGTTGGTACTAGGAAGAATACTGAAGGGTATGGCTTGAGAGAGTATTAGAGAATCCACAAAGCTTCAGGATTACTCCAAGAACCCTGAGAGAAGTGACAGTTTCACTCTAGGGATCCAATATGCTAGTTTCAGTGTGGGTTGGAAGAATAAGCCCAGAGCTGTGCTATACTAAGTTTTAAGTGATTCCCCAAGGCTCCCCGGAGTAGGTTTGTAAAGAACCAGAAACGAGGAGAAAAGAGCCTGATCTCTCTCTGGAGAAGGGAGGCTCCACAAGGACTAAACTCAGTTTGTATGCCTAAGCCAGGAGATAGGAGAGCAGATGAGGACCCAGCAGCCCTGGTCTGAGCCCAGCATTGATGTCTGGTACTATACTAAGAAAAATGTCCTTGGGCTGTGCTAAGAGACTGTACTCCTAGATGAACCAGAGAACCCCAAGGGGAACAAAGCAGGGAGGAGAGGATATAATAATATTTAACCTTTTAGTAACAACAAATGAGGAGATGTTCTATGTCGACACAAAATATACACGTGCCTGACCAGGAAGAGATAGAAAACCTCAAGATCTACAACTATGAATCATTTAATATTTTTTGTTCAAATGCAAATGTCATTTTCTGGCCTTTGTACTTCAATCCCAATGAGCTCAGAATGAATGCATTCTTAATTTTCAATGTAGCCTCTAGCCACTTTACCTATCAGAATTAAAAGAACTATAAAGTAAACCACTAAATTCAAGAGACTTTCCTTATCTATAGCCAATAGAACAAAAAATATAATTCATATATATGTACTGTGCACACACATGCACAAACACATACTCAAACATATATATATATATATATATACGCATCTATACATATGCAGGGTGTCCCAAAAGTCTTAGTACAGTGTTAAATTTTCAAGCATATATGCGTGTGTATATATATATATGGAGACAATGTGGAATAGTAGGAAAAGTACTGAGTACAGTGTCCAACATATAGTGAATGCTTAATAAATGCTTGTTGCCTGACTAACCCAGGGTCAAACTCCCCTCTCTAGTCCTTACTAGTCTATGAACTAATTATTATGGACTAATCTCCCCAGGACTCTGTTTCCCCATAGGCGAAATGAAGAAGTTGGGCAACATTGTGTCTAGGATCCTTTCTAATCCCAGATCTATAATCCACATTTATTAGGTCACAAAGCACTCCTTCATGACACTCCTTATGGAGGTTGTAAGTTAGCATTATTATTCTCATTTTATAAATAGGGAAATGGAGGCTCAGCAAGATTTCCCAGGTCATACAGGAAGTAAGTGCCAAATCCAAGTCTCAAACTATAGTCCTCTTGATTCCCAACTGACTAATCTTTCCAGCACTTCCTGAATGAATGCCTCCTAATATGACAGGAAGAATTTGCAAGTAACCCCTTAAATATTATGGTGAATTTTAAAAATCACTAATAGGTATTGTTAAAGTAGTGAAAAAAAGGTTTTTGAGAGAAAAACAGATACACAGAGAGAGAGAGCATGTCAAGAGAAATCTTGATAAGAACTAGTACTTCCAGAGTTCTAGATAAAGATCTAAATATACTATGTCAAAATAAATAAATAATGAATAGACACTCAGAAAACAGAGAGAGCAAATCAAAATGAGTAATCAGAGAGACAAATATATAAGGGAAAAGATGAACAGTGACATTGCTAAGAGATGACAGTTTCACTGTAGGCAAAACTTCATAAAGCCAATTATCTAATCCATAGATTTGGGGCTGCAGTAATATACAGAAATGAAGAGAAGCCTCCTGGTGATTTATATAGGAGACAGAAAGTTTGACTTTTCCCACTGGAGAATCAGATGGAAGACTGTTTTCTACATGGCTGCAGGGAAAATATCATTGCACTTTAGAAACCTAGACTATGACAGAACTATTATTGCTCCAGTTAAACATTATGCCCCTTCTTCTAAAAGTCTGCCTAAGAAGACACCATTATGCTAATGAGACCAAGGTTGCAGGTTCAATTCAAATATGAAGCTGCTGTCTCTGTTCTGTTCTTTTTTGTTCTGTGGGCACAGTCTGCACCTTTAACCCAAATCATCATTCTCAAAAAAAAAAAAAAAAAACCTTCCATTAAAAGTGATTCTGGAAAGGAAGTGTGGGTAGATCAGCCAGCAAAAAGCCATCAACACTTCTGATGAGTAAGTAGAGATCAGGGTGTGCTTTTTTTTTCAATCCCTCCACAATGTCTTGGGTACAATAGGTGCTCAATAGACGCTGGTTGGTTAGATTTCTTGTCTGATCTTTGTCTTAGTATATGAACAAAAACTCTTATTTCCTGTTATATATGCACTTTTCCCAAATGCTTCAGTGACCTCAATCTTTTGAAATTCACATTTCAGAACAAACAAGGAATAACAACACCTTATTAACTTCAGTTTTCATGATAACAGCTACTTCTCATTAAAGAAGCATCAGAGTGAAGACAAAGAAGGCAAATCCAAAACTAAGATGTTTACCCCTGGGACAAGAGGCAGGAATAACACCCTCAGGCCTTGTTGGAAGGGAAACAGAATCCCCAATCCCTTGGCTCAAAGGGTAGGGGAAGGAGCTCATCTCCATGAGCTTTTAATCCAATCTAATAATTTTATCTTTAACCACATAACTTTGTGCAAGACATTGTACCAGGCATATAAAAGGCAAAAAAAAAAATTGTCTATCTTCAAGATGCTTTGATTCTGCTAATGGATACAACATCAAAATAGATAAGTATTTATTTGAGGAAGAAAAGAATGCCTTTTGCCAGCTGTGTGCAGAAGAGTTTATGGAAAGGAGATATACAAAAGCTTAGTATATAAAGTGGTCAATAAAGGTCTCCTGGAGAAGGTCAAAGGTAAGAAATAGAGGAGCTAAAAATAGCCATGTAGAAAAGTATGAACAAAGAAATAGGTGGGGAGATGGATTGTTGAGTTCTTAAAGGAAGGGAAGCCAGTTGGCTGGAATATGCCATGTATAAAGGGGAGTAATGGGACATAAGACCAGGAAGCAAACTAGAGCCAGATTGTAAGGGAGTTTAAATACAAAAATCAAGGGATTTGTGTTGTAGTCTTAGGTCAATAAGGAAACCACTGAAGCTTCTCACTCAAGGAATTGATACAGTATTTCACCAACTGTGTGTGGAGAATAGATTGAAAAAGAAAAAACTAGAAAAGATTAGACATCTATTGCTAATAGGTCATGAAAGAGATGATGACAACCAGAATTAATGTGTTGGCTGTAGGAATAGAGAAAATGGGAATGATTGTGAAATATGTTGTGAAAATATAATCAGAAAAGGAAAGGAACTAGTGATAAGGAGATAAGAGAGTCCAGGATGATTGTAGTTGTGAATGTGAGTGATTGAAAGGATCCATCAACAGAAATAGAGATGTTAGAGAGGAAGGTGAATTTCAGAGGAAGTAAATGAGTTCTGTTTTGGATAAATTGAGTTTGAGATGCATATAGGATACTTAGATGGATACATCCAATAGCCAATCAATAAACATATTATGTATCCACTGTGCCAGGTTCTGTGCTAAGCACTAGAGATATAAAGAAAGGCAAAGACAGTCCCTACCCTTGAAGCTCACAGTCTAATGGAGAGGAAAATAAAGGGAACAAAGAAGGGGCCAGCAGATAGGGGAGACTAAAGATTAGAAGACGAGACATAGTTAACTATGAAAGAGACCTGGAAGAATTAGAAGGAAATGGAATAAAGAACATAAATAAAAAGATAGGTCTTGAAAAAGGGAAGAGTATATTTCTTGACCAGAGATTGGACCAAAAGGAAAGGGAATGATGGCTTTTATTTTTTTTTTATTCAATAAATATTTTTTTAAGTGTCTTCTTTGTGCAAGGAACTGTGTTATGTGTTCAGGATACAAGGAGAGGAAAAACAACAACAGCAATAATCAAACAAATAATCCCTGCAGTCAAGAAGCTTACAGTCTAATGTAACATGCCCTCCTGGCAGTTACAATTACTAGTCTGTCCTATGTCCAACAGAGTACCCTTGACCACTAACCTTTGCAGTGTCAACTCTAGCCGGCTTGCCTCCTCTGAGGCCTTCAATGGTCTCTGGCCACGATTTCTTGAATCTTTAGTGCGGTAGTGCGCTCAAG
Source organism: Sminthopsis crassicaudata (assembly GCF_048593235.1). Taxonomy (NCBI): domain Eukaryota; kingdom Metazoa; phylum Chordata; class Mammalia; order Dasyuromorphia; family Dasyuridae; genus Sminthopsis; species Sminthopsis crassicaudata. The sequence continues at coordinate 576,237,534 of NC_133617.1, read as the reverse complement.
AACAGCCACGTGTAATCTTAAAAGCCTTTATTATACCTACTCACATAATGCCCTGACTTATTGGTTCCCTAGTGAACAACTGGTCTGAAGACCCACGTGTTCTCTACCAAACTCCTTACCTCTCGGCTATCCATCAGCTTGGCTCAGCTACCCCAGGTTAGGGACAGTATGAAAACTGGGCAATTACTTTATCTTTGCCATGCCATAGATACAATTACCAAAAAAAATTTAAATAAATCCTCATGAAGACACAAATGTAAGTGGGTGGAAAATATGAATTAAAAACAAAATTCGAGAGAAAAATTGCTCAAGGATCATGATGAAAAATAGTTGATCACATTTCAGGAGTTTGAAGAAATCTGTAATTTTATCAGTTTGTTTTTCATTTCTTGGTTAGCCCCTCTGGTCATGGCCTATCCAAATCTATTTAGTCTTATACACAAGTCTTTCTAATTTTGTTAAGTCTCTCTTACCTAGTGTTAGGTTTTAATGAAATGAATCCTGATGGCCCCTATTTTCTCAGTAAAGTAAGAAGTGATCCTTTACTAAGAAGGTAAGAGATGAGCCTGGAGCAGAAAAAAAAAAAAAAGGGTTTGGACCATTGCTGTGGAAAGTATAATAGAGAATTAAGAAAGAATAAAAGAAATGCTATTGTAATACTAAGAGCTTGACTGAGATTAGGTAACAAATTTTTAGCAGATCTAATCGCAAGGTTGTGTTACATACTCCAGTGTCATTCAGCAGTACCTGAGGAGGAGGAGAGAATGTGAATAGGGAGAGTCACCCACAGTTAGAGTTCAGTAAGACACAAGTAAGAATAGATAAGGGACGTTTACATTTGAACTGGTTGATTATTTTTTAAGTGTGCACAAATTGTAGAATTAACTATAAAGCAATATAACTGTTTTTTTTTTAAACAAACAGCATTATTTATTATTTATAAGTGAGCAAAATTGTTACTATGAGATCCTGTACATGGATCCTATTGTTGCTACCACTGTTCCAGACATTTTTGAGCTCTTCTTTTGGAACTGTTTTTAGAGCCTATAATACATTGTTTTGAATATACTACTAATAACAGGTCTCATTATAGAGCACAGTAGGATTAGCAAAGTGACATTTTCACAATGTTTTTATCTTACAAAAGAAAAATGTCTCTACCTAACAAAGGAGGGAGGAAAGGAAGGAAGGAAGGGAAAGAAGGAAGAAGGGAAGAGAGAGGGAGGGAGGAAGGGAGAAAGAGAGGGAGGGAAGAAGGGAGAGATGACCAGATGTAAATGATTGCTATTCTCAGTAGTACAATCATCCAGGAATGCTCTGAAGGACTTATGATTAAAAAAAAAAAATCTTATCCATACCTAGAGAAGAAACTGTTTGTGACTGAATACGAAATGAAGCAATCTTCCTTTCTTTTAGCTTAATTTTTCTTGAGAGTTTTTATTTTCATTAGGATGAGTGATCTATGTTTTCTTTCACAACTTGACTTTTATGGAAATGCTTTGCATAACTTCATATGTGGATCCTTTATTGTGGGTGGGGATAAGCAAGAGAACATAGAACTCAAAAGTTTAAAAATAAATGTAATCTTTTTTTAAATTTTGAATGATGTAACTGGAAGAAAATATCAAATAAATATATATATTTTTAAAATCTAACCCAGGATATGTGCTATGGATAGAGTAGGTTATCAACTGAAATGACAGCTGTGGCACCACAGGATGAATGATACAAAATCCAGGCACTGGACTTCCACTGTAGCAAGTGGTTTTACCACAATTAATAGAACACGGGTTCTGATGTCTCTTGAATAAAATTTCTAAGACCTTTCTGGGAGGCAGAATAATACAGTGAAAGGAACATTAGACTGGAGTCAGAAAACCTGGATTCAATATCTAGCAGTGCCATTTATTTGTTCTATGACCTTAGGTAATTTCTTCCTTCTTAGTCTCAGTTTTATCATTTGCAAAATTAGAAAGTATACTAGAAACTTTCTAAGATCTCTTCTGATTTTAAAGTCCTATAAATCTATTCAAAGATCAGACAGGCTGAGATGAAAGTGGGTGGTGTTAGTATCCATATATCATGTCTCAAAGACTGTTCTCCAACAATTAAGCATTGGGACTTCAAAGCAAGTGATTTTTAATAAGCTTCTATTTCCCAGTTTCTATCTACCATGGGCATTTTATCTCTGGAATTAAATAAATATCACAGAAATAAAACAAACCTTTGATAAAGTATTAACAATAATCATCATAATTATATAACAAATAATGTTGTGAACTAGAAGCTGACTTTATAAGAAATTCATTATCCAATTTGATCTTCAATATCATCCTTTATTGCAGAACAATTAATAAGATGAAGGAACTTTAGAGAGGCTGTAGCTTGCCCAATGTCATAAGATTACTCAAAGGTGGAACTGGGCTCAAATTCAGGACTGCTTTTTTAAAAAATTATTTCAAAGTTGTTTCCACTACACCAGGCTGTTTTTCACAATTTTTACCCATAGTCTAAAAACACTTTTTTCTGTCTTTAACCATACCATTAAAATATGTTATACTTTTCTCCTTCCTGAATCTGATATGATCATTATTCTTTCCTCACCTTGTCAACTGATAGTCTAGGAAGGACAAGTGTTTTTTGTGTGTGGAGCTATAGCATGAAGGATAACTGGAAAATATCAGTCTAGAAATAGTGACGACTCACCAATCTGAAACCAAAAGATAAAGAGCTGTTCAATGAAGAGCCAATCTAGAAAGAAGCTTCTTAAACTGTGGTTTGCAACCTCATATGGGGTCATGTGACTAAATATGGAGTTCACAAAAGAATGATTTATTATCAGTAAATGTTTGATTTGTATACCTACTTTATATATCCATATGCTCAAAGTAGCATAAAAGTTTCTTGGATGAAAAGGGATTACAAGTAGAAAAAGTTTAAGAAGCCCTGGTCCAGAGGTAAAACCTAAAAGCAGAAGATCACAATGTAAAGATGACTAAAGGACAGTACTGTGGGAGTTTGGTTCAGGCTAGAAATAGTGAGAGCTTATCTAAGAGTTAAAGTAGCTCAAAACTTTGATGAATTAGCCAAAGGAAAGGTTCACATCTACTTCTACCTACTCTTTAATTTCCCTATAAGGCAAAGAACTTTTAGGGACTTTGTGAAACAAATTAGCCTATATATATACTTTGTGAAACAAATTAGCCTACATATATATATATATATATAAAGACTAATATGAAAAGACTAATTTTGATCCCAGCTAGAATGACTGGAATTTTCCTTCTCCAAAAAACCTTGCTAAATGAAGCCCCAGAATAACTTTCCAGGACCCAATATTAATAACTCAGGAGAATTATGGGAATTGAAAGGAATTTTATCACCCCAATCAATACGCGGCTATATTAAAGAGAATGAAGCTCATAATTCCAAAGACAGTTGATATGAATGTTTCTGGTAACTGGTTGAGTTACAGCCATGAATCTGACTGAAAAAAAAAACTCAAACAATCTGAGATTATAGGCTAGGGGATACCAAAAAACTATGACTTCTACCTTGCATGGAGCTACAATTCATTAAAGGAACAAGTTTATTGAAGTACCTTAGCAGAATACTAATAGAATAAATGACATGACCATCTAGCTCATAATTTGGAAGAGAAAACAGTTGAGAAATGACATAAAAAACTATGTGAGGAAATTACTTTGGAGGGATCCAAAAATGGTGAAAGAGATGGAGCATTCTACCCTAATTCTCCCAACATCCCCTGCAAATAACTAAAATAATACATCAAATTTTAGAACAGCATTACCAATAGAAGGGATGAGGCTTTTTTCCAGCCAGGACAACTTAGGAGGTTGAAAGGAGAGATCTGTAGCCCTGGAGTGGGGACAGGCCAGGACTGCAACATCATAACCAGCAGTGGATCTTGAAGGCAGCAGCAGAATTACTATGATCTCTTACCACCTAGAGATGTAAAAAGGATTGAATACTTGGTCAGGAAATGATTATATGGACTTTAGAAGAGACAGACTCAAGATGGTAGAGAAAAGACAGCAAATCACCTGAGCTCTTGCCCAAACCCCTCTGGAAACTTTTAAATAATGCCCTAAAACAATTTCTAAAGTGGCAGAATACTCAAAGGAATGGAGTAAAATAATTTTCCAACCAAAGACAATTTAGAAGCCCATCAAGAAAAGTCTGTCACACTGGGACGAGAACTGAACACAGTCCATCACAGGCCCAAGCCACACCAACATAGACCAGGCCCCTGCAAAACAGGTTCAGGCCTTGGGATCCACTGAATCAATGATGGCAGCAGCTGCTTCCAGAGTTCTCCACCCAAAAATAGGAATTTAGATGAAGAACTGATCAAAAGGACATTACAAGGATCTCTTTGCTGGCACTGACAGCAGAACTCTGTTGCTTTGCCCATATTCAGATCCAGGTCACAGTGTAGGCAAGGGAGAAGCACTAGCACACCAAAGCCTGCAGCTGCAGTGGATCAGGGACCTTAATCACAGTTCCAGGGCAGAAAAGAGTGCTTGTAGTTACTCACAAAGTACAAGCCAATAGCACATATACCTTTCCTTAGATCATACCACCTTGAAAGAACTGAAAAAACTTGAAAACTTAATAATAATACCACCTTTAAAAAAATCAAAATTGGCCAAGTAGAAAGAGGCACAAAAATTCACTGATGAAAAATATTCCTTAAGATCTCAATCTTCCTCTTTCATAACTAGATAAATCAAATCACAAAATAAATAAGAAAGAAGTTAAAGATGTAAAAAGAATGCTAGAAAAGCTAGATATGATAGATCTTTGGAGAAAATTGAATGGAGCCAGAAAGGAGTACACTTTCTTCGCAGCAGCTGACCATATATTAAGACATAAAGATCTCAAAATCAAATGCAGAAAGACATAAATAGTAAATGCAGTTTTTTCAAATCACAATGCAATAAAATAATTACATTCAATAAAAAGCCAGGGGTAAATAGACCAAGAAGTAATTGGAAACTAAATAATTTCATCCTAAAGAATGAATAGGTGAAACAGCAAATCATAGACACAATCAATAATTGCATCCAAGAGAATGACAATAATGAGACAATATACCAAAATCTGTGGGATGCAACCAAAGAGGTAATAATGGGAAATTTTATATCTCCAGATGCTTACTTGCATAAAATAGAGAAAGAGAAGATCAATGAGTTGGGCTTGCAACTTAAAAAGCTAGAAGAAGACCAACTTACCCCCCCCCATCAAATACCATACTTGAAATTCTAAAAATAAAAGGAGAAATCAATAAAATTGAAATTTAAAAAACTATTGCATTAATAAAACTAAGAGTTAGTTTTATGAAAAAACAACAAAATAGATAAGCTTTTAGTTAATTTGATTAGAAAAAGGAAAGAGGAAAATCAAATTATTTGTCTCAAAAATGAAAAGGGAGAACTTTCCAACAAAGAAAAGGAAATTAGAGCAATTATTAGGAGTTATTTTGCCCAACTTTATGCCAATAAATTTGACAACCTAAGTGAAATGGAGGAACACCTGCAAAAATATAGATTGCCAGATTAACAGAAGAGGAAATAAATTACTTAAATAGTCCCATTTTAGAAAAAGAAATAGAACAAGCTATTAATCAACTCCATAAAGAAAATCCCCAGGACTAGATGGATTTACATGTGAATTCTACCAAACATTTAAAGAACAATTAACTCCAATACTATATAAACTGTTTGAAAAAATAGGGAATGAAGGACTCCTACCAAGTTCCTTTTATGACAGACATGGTACTGATACCTAAACCAGGTAGGAAGAAAACAGAGAAAGAAAATTACAGATTAATCTCTCTAATGAATATTGATGTAAAAATATTAAATAAAATATTAGCAAAGAGAGTACAGAAAATCATCCCCAGGATAATACACCATGACTGAATAGGATTTATACCAGGAATGTAGGCCTGGTTCAACATTAGGAAAACTATTAGCATAATTGGCTATATCAATAAACAAATTAACAAAAATCATATGATTATCTCAATAGATGCAGAAAAAGCATTTGATAAAATCTAACACCCATTCTTAATAAAAACACTAGAGAGTATAGGAATAAATGGACTTTTCCTTAAAACAATCAGTAACATCTATTTAAAACCATCAGCAAGCATCATATGTAATGGGGATAAACTGGAACCATTCCCAGTAAGATCAAGGGTGAAATAATGTTGCTCACTATCACCATTACTATTCAACATTGTATTAAAAATGCTACTCTGGCAGTAAGAGATGAAAAAGAAATTAAAGGAATTAGAGTAGGTAATGAGGAAATAAAATTATCACTCTTTGCAGATGATATGATGGTATAATTAGAAAACCCCAGAGAATCAACTAAAAAGCTATTAGAAATAATTTACAACTTTAGCAAAGTTTTGGGATACAAAATAAATCCAATCCAGAATTTTTATACATCACTAACAAAATCCAACAACAAGAGATACAAAGAGAAATTCCATTTAAAATAACTGTCAATACTATAAAATATTTGGGAATTATTTCTGCCAAGGGAAAGTCAGGAACTATATGAGCAAAACTACAAAACACTTTCCACACAAATAAAGTCAGATCTAAGCAATTGGAAAAATTATCAAGTGCTCTTGGATAACTCGAGTGAATATTACACAGATGACAATACTCCCTAATCTCATCTATTTATTTAATGCTATACTAATCAAACACCCAAGAAACTATTTTACTGACCAAGAAAAAATAACAACAAAATTCATCTGGAAGAACAAAAAATCAAGAATTTCAAAGGAATTAATGAAGAGAAAAGCAAATGAAGGTAGTCTAACTGTATCAGATCTAAAACTATATTATAAAGCAGCAGTCAGCAAAAACACTTGGTACTGGCTAAGAAATATAGAGTAGTTGATCAGTGGAATAGTTTAGGTTCACATAACAAAATATTCAATGACTAGAGCGATTTAGTATTTGACAAACTCAAAGACCCCAGGTTTGGGGATAAGAATTTACTATTTGACAAAAACTACTGGAAAAATTGGAAAGTAGGCATAGACCCACACCTAACATCATATATTGTGAATTCTGAGCTAGAGAATTGTTAAGTACAAACTTAGCACTTAGTAAGAAACAATATATCAAGATAAAGTCAAAATGGGTTCATAATTTAGACATAAAGAATGCTATTATAAACAAATTAGAAGAACAGAAAATAGTTTACCTCAGATTTGGAGAGGAGGAAGGAATTTGTGACTAAAGAAGAACTAGAGATCATTATTGATCACAAAATAGAGCATTTTGATTATATTAAGTTAAAAAAAATTTGTACAAACAAAACTAATGCAGACAAGATTAGAAGGGAAGCAATAAACTGGGAAAATATTTTTAGATCCAAAGGATCTGATAAAGGCCTAATTTCTAAAACATATAGAGAATTGATTCAAATTTATAAGAAATCAAGCCAATTGGTAAAGGGTCAAAGGATATGAACAGACAATTTTCAGATGAGGAAATTGAAACTATTTGTAGTCACATGAAAAGGTGCTTCAAATCACTATTGATTAGAGAAATGCAAATTAAGACAACTCTGAGATACCACTACACACCTGTGGAATACAACATAGCATTCTCACTCTGTCTGTTATTATTTGCTGGCATTTTTTTTCTTTCTCAGTTTTTCTTTTCCTTCCTTCTTGATCTGATTTTTCTTGTGCAGTAAGATAATGTGTAAATATATATACATATATTGGATTTAACATGTATTCCAACATGTATTAACATGTATTTCAACATATTTAACATGTATTGGACTACCTGCCAGCTAGGGGAGGAGTACAGGAGAGGGAGAGGAAAATTTGGAACAAAAGGTTTTGCAAGGGTCAGTGTTGGAAAAATTACCCATGCATATGCTTTGTAAATAAATAAATAAATAATGATCCTTAAAAAGATGGATTGGCCAAATGGAAAAAAGAGGTACAAAAGTTCACTATAGAAATAACACCTTAAAAATTAGAACTGAACAAATGGAAGCCAATGACTTTATGATAAATCAAGATATAATAAAACAAAACCAAAAGAATGAAAAAAATAGAAGAAATATCTTGAAATATCTCATTAGAAAAACAACTGACTAGAAAAATAGATCTAAGATAGATAATTTAAAAATTCATGATAAAAAAAATAGCCTAGACATCATCTTACAAGAAATTATCAAGGAAAACAGCCCTGACATTTTGGAACCAGAGGTCAAAATAGAAATGGAAGAAATCCACTGATCACTTCTTGAGAGATCCCATGATAAAAACTCACAGAAATATTCTAATCTAATTTCAGCACTCCCAGCTTAAGAAGAGAGTATTGCAAGCAGCCAGAAAAAAACAATTCAAGTACCAGAGAGCCACACTTGGAATAGCACAAAATTTAGTAGTTTCTATACTGAAGAATTAGAGGGCTTAGAATACAATATCCACAGGGCAAAGGAGTTAGGATTGAACTAAGAATCACTTACCCAGTAAAATTTATTATAATCCTTTTAGGAGAGGAAATAGATAGTCAAAGAAATAGAGGACTTTCAAACATGCTTGATGAAAAAGACCAGAGCTGAATATATTTTGTGACTTTCAAATACAATACTCAAGAGAAGCATAAAAAATGTGTACAGGAGAGGGAAATCTTAAGGTACTTAGTAAGGTTAAACTGTTTTCATTCCTACATGGGAAGATACTTGTAACTCATAAAAACTTCTCATTATTAGGCTAATTAGGAGTATAGATAGACAGAGGACACAAGTGTGAGTTGAATATGCAGGGATGATATCTTAAAAAATAAAGGGACAAGAAAGAAGAATACACATGGGGAAAGGGAGGAATAAAATGAGGTAAATGATCTCATGTAAAAGATGCAAAAAAAAAAAAAAACTTTTACATTGGTTGGGAAGATAAGAAATGGGGAGGCAAGGAGTGACTGAACTTTACTCTCATCAGAATTGGTTCAAAAAGGGAATGACATACCCACCTAATTGGATAACGAAATCTATATTACCTTATAGCAAGGGTGGGCACTTCAAACCCTTGGGCCTCTGAAATGATTTGTTCTGGGCCTACCAAAATAGCCTTGGGTAATAATAAGCTAAACTATATGTACAACAACCTCCCACTGCTTGAATTTTTAAGATGATAATTTTGTATGGTCTGCAAATGATGATATATAAATATTCAAATGGTCCTTGGCTGAAAAAAGGTTCACCACCTCAGCCCTACAGGAAAATAGAACAGGAAGAGAATAAGGGTGATTGAAAGGGCAGTTTGGGGGAGGAGGAAGCCAGAAGCAAAACACTTCTGTGGAGGGACAGGGTGAAAGGAGAAAGAGAATAGAATAAACAGAGGGAAATAGGATGGAAGGAAATATATTTAGAAATCACAACTATGAAAAAGAATTGAAACTAATTTCTCTGATGAAAACCTCATTTCTCAAATACATAGAAAACTGAGTTAAAACTGTAATAGGAGTCATTCCTAGATGTTCCTATATTCCATAACAATTATCAAGAGATATGAGCAGTTTTCAAATGAAGTAATCAAAACTATCTATAGACATGTGACAAGGTGCTCTAAATGACTATTGATTAGAGAAATGAAAATTGAAACAATTCTGAGGTACCAATTCATACTTATTATATTGGCTAATAGAACAGAAAAAAGGAGAATGACAAATGTTTGAGGGGATATGAGAAAAAAATTACACATTGATGCACTGTTGAGGAGTTGCACTTTGTGATTGTGACAGAATGATGGAATGATGAGCAGGATGCTCATCTGGAAAGACTTACAAGAACTGATGCCAAATTAAATGTATTTTGTACAAAGTAACAGCAATATTATAAGATGATCAGCTATGATGACTTAGTTATTCTCAGCAATACAATGATTTAAGACAGTTCTTAAGAACTTGAATAATTGCTATCTGTCCCCAGAGAAAGAACTGAAGGTGTCTGAATACATATTGAAGCACATTTTTAACGTTTTCCATTTTTTGAGGGTTTTTTAGTCTATTTTCTTTCAGAACATGATTAATATGGAATATATTTAGCATGACTATAAATGTATAACCTATACAAAATAACTTGCTTTCTCAATGAAAGGAGAAAGGGAGAGAATCTGAAACTCAGTTTTAAAAATGAATGTTAAAAAATTGTTTTGGGGGGCAGAGCCAAGATGGTGGAGAAGATACACGCGAATCTGTAAGCTCCCTTCTTCCCTCATTACCAATTAGTTAAATCAGCCTCAAAAATAACGCTGGACTGATAGAAACCACAAGGATTGGAAGCACGACGTACTAGCTGAAGAGAATCTGGAATTTCAACAGAAAAGGTCATTTCTGAGGGGAGGAAGAAAAAAGGCCAGCACAGACAGGGTTAGGTGCTAGCACACTGTGCCGATCAGGCTGGGGAGAACTCTGGGATCAGAGAAGCCACTGAGATAGAGGAATCTGGCACAGGCTGTTAGCTCTTCTCTGCTTATAAAACAGCAGCTCAGAAGAGAAATCAAGCCACTTTAAAATATAAAGCCAGATAATAGAACAACCTCAATCCGGAAGTGACCTAACAGATCTCAGCAAGGCTGTCCAGGCTTCACCTTGGGGTAGTTAAGAGCCTGAACAGTAGGGACAGCAGGGACACAGCCTAAGGCAATATCTAATCCACATAGTGTTGGGCTTGGCCAGAGGCTGTAGAACTCAGTCTCGGAAATCCCAGAGAAGCAGAACCTTTGAAATAGGGACTGTGGTTTCCGGGTAGACACTTCCAGTTTGAGTGCAGGGGCTTTTCATGTCAGCTGCTGATATCCACACCCCACGGGACGCATTGGCTGGGCTTTGTGTTGCCTTTACTGTTCTGTCTTAAACCTCAGGGAAGTTGCTAGGACACACAGCGGGGTCCTTCACTGGGCAATCCTCACAGCGCAGTCATACTAATCACCTCTGAGGCACTTCCAGGGAGGGAGAGGGGAACTCTCTCCCAGAGCTATCTCCTAGCTCAGACACAGGAGCCGCTGCATCCATCCAGGCTGGGAGGAAGCTGGTAAATAAATAAATAAATAAACTTCTTACCCCAAGGACAGACCCCAAAAGATTTTTAACCATGAGTAAAAAGCTGAAGAGAACTATTGATTCCTTCTATACAGAGAAAGAGTGGGTATCCAACCCCGAGGAAGTTAACAGCAGAGAGTCAGCAGATAACACTCTAAAGGGGAATGATACCTGCCCCCCATTACATAACTCTCTCCTAGAAGAGACTATTAAAAAGTTAAGAGATTTTGAAGAAAAATAGGGAAAGGAAATAGAAGTTATGATAGAGAATAACAACTTTCTGAAATTTGAGTTGGAAAAAATAAAGAATTCACAGGAGATGCAGGGAAACAAAATTTGTGAATTAGAAAAGGTTAAAAAATCACAGGAAAGTAGGATTTCTCAATTGGAAAAGATAAAAAATTCTCAAGAAAGCAGGATTTCTGAATTGGAAAAAGAAAATAGCTCTCTAAAAAAATTAGGGAAATGGAAAAAAAATTCAATAGAGCAAAATAATTCATTTAAAAACTCAATTGGGCATATACAAAAAGAACTAAAAAATGTGAAGGAAGAAAATAACTCATTAAAAATCAGGACGGAACAAATAGAAATGAATGATTCATTGAGAACCCAAGAATCAGTCAAACAAAGCAAAAAAAAAAAAAATGAAAAGCTGGAGAATAACGTCAAATACTTACTGGGAAAATCTATAGACCTGGAAAATAGATCTAGGAGAGATAATCTGAGGATCATTGGACTTCCCGAAAACTATGACCAAAAAAAAGAGCCTAGATTATATTTTACAGGAAATCATCAAAGAGAACTGTCCAGAGATAATAGAAACAGAAGGGAAAATAGGCGTTGAAAGAATTCATCAAACACCTTCTGAAAAAGACCCTAAAAAAAGAACTCCCCGGAATATTGTGGCTAAGCTGCAGAACTATCAAACAAAGGAAAAAGTATTGCGAGCAGCCAGAAAAAAGCAATTCAACTATCAAGGGGCCACAATAAGGGTCACTCAAGATCTGGCTGCCTCCACATTAAAAGATCGAAGGGCCTGGAACCTGATATTCCAAAAGGCAAAGGATCAAGGATTACAGCCAAGAATAAACTATCCAGCTAAGTCTAGCATTTTCTTTCATGGAAGAAGATGGTCATTTAATGAAACAGAGGAATTCTATCTGTTTCTAAGAAAAAAACCAGACTTAAACAAAAAATCTGATCTACATCCACAAAACTGAAGAGAAACAGAAAAAGGTAAAAAGAACTCTTGAGAACTGTATCTCTGTTGTGGATATATAGAAAGTCGGCATGGATAATTTGATTTTACTGATATAAAAAGGGGGGGAGTAGTAAAGGGAAGAGGGTAGTATCAGAAAAAGGGGAAGGAGTGATAAAAAGAGAGAAACTACATCCCAGGAAGAGGCATCGAAAAATATACCACATCTGAGGGAATTTAGAGAGGGGGTGAAACATTGTGTGAATCTTACTCTCATCAGAGTAGGCTCAAAGAGTAAATAATTGACATATTTGTTTTTCAGAGAATCCTCTCTCACTTCATTAAAAGGGGGAGAGGAAAGGGAAAAATGGAAAGGGGAATAAGGGAAGGGTACAAGAAAAGGGAAGGGATTTGGAAGGAGGGAGGAGGGATACTAAAAAGGGAGGGCTGCGCGTCACAAGTGGAGTCTATAAATTAAATATTGGGGAAGGGGTTCAGGGGGGTCAAGGGAAAAAAGCATAATCTGGGGATAAGATGATGGCAGGAAATACAGAATTAGTAATTTTAACTGGAAATGTGAATGGGATGAACTCTCCCATTAAATGGAGGCAGATAGCAGACTGAATCAAAAGTCAGAACCCTACAATATGTTGTTTACAGGAAACACACTTAAAGCAGGGAGATACATACAGAGTAAAGGTAAAAGGTTGGAGCAGAATCTATTATGCATCAGGTAAAGCCAAAAAAGCAGGAGTAGCCATCCTTATCTCAGATCAAGCAAAAGCAGAAATTGATCTAATTAAAAGAGATAAGGAAGGAAACTATATCCTGCTAAAAGTTATCATAAACAATGAAGCCATATCAATACTAAACATATATGCACCAAGTGGTATAGCATCTAACTTTCTAAAGGAAAAGTTAAGAGAGTTGAAAGAAGAAATAGACAGTAAAATTATAATAGTGGGAGATCTCAACCTTGCAATCTGAGATTTAGACAAATCAAACAACAAAACAAATAAGAAAGAAATTTAAAAAGTAAATAGAACATTAGAAAAACTAGGTATGATAGTTCTTTGGAGAAAACTGAATGGTGATAGAAAGGAATACACTTTCTTCTCAGCAGTTCATGGAACCTATACAAAAATTGACCATAAAGATCTCAAAATTAAATGCAGGAAGGCAGAAATAATAAATGCCTTCTTCTCAGACCACAATGCAATAAAAACTACATTCAATAAGAAGTTAGGGGTAAATAGACCAAAAACTAATTGGAAACTGAATAATCTTATCTTAAAGAATGACTGGGTGAAACAGCAAATTATAGAAACAATTAATAATTTCACCCAAGACAATGACAATGATGAGACATCATACCAAAATCTGTGGGATGCAGCTAAAGCGGTAATAAGGGGAAATTTTATATCTTTAGAGGCATATTTAAACAAAATAGAGAAATAAAAGATTAATGAATTGGGCCTGCAACTTAAAAAGCTCGAAAAAGACCAAATTAAAAACCCCCAATCAAAAACTAAACTTGAAATACAAAAATTAAAAGGAGAAATCAATAATATTGAAAGTAAAAAAAACTATTGAGTTAATAAATAAAACCAAGAGTTGGTTTTATGAAAAAGCCAATAAAATAGATAAACCTTTGGTAAATCTGATCAGAAAAAGGAAAGAGGAAAATCAAATTGTTAGTCTTACAAATGAAAAGGGGGATATTTTCACCAATGAAGAGGAAATTAGAGAAATAATAAGGAATTACTTTGCCCAACTTTATGCCAATAAATTTGATAACTTAAGTGAAATGGATGACTTCCTCCAAAAATATAGGCTTCCTAGATTAACAGAGGAGGAGATAAATTGCTTAAATAGTCCCATTCAGAAAAAGAAATAGAATAAGCTATTAATCAACTCCCCAGGAAAAAATCCCCAGGACCAGATGGATTTACATGTGAATTCTACCAAACATTTAAAGAACAATTAGCTCCAATGTTATATAAACTATTTGAAAAAATAGGGGATGAAGGAGTCCTACCAAACTCCTTTTATGACACAAACATGGTACTGATATCTAAACCAGGTAGATCGAAAACTGAGAAAGAAAACTATAGACCAATTTCCTTAATGAATATTGATGCTAAAATCTTAAATAAGATATTAGCAAAAAGAATTCAGAAAATCATCCCTAGGATAACACACTATGATCAAGTAGGATTTATACCAGGAATGCAGGGCTAGTTTAATATTAAGAAAACTATTATTATAATTGACCATATTAATAATCAAATTAATAAAAACCATATGATCATCTCAATAGATGCAGAAAAAGCATTTGATAAAATGCAACATCCATTCCTACTAAAAACGCTTGAGAGTATAGGAATAAATGGACTATTCCTTAGAATAATCAGGAGCATATATTTACGACTGTAAGTAAACATAATATGCAATGGAGATAAACTGGAACCTTTTCCAGTAAGATCATGAGTGAAACAAGATTGCCCACTATCACCATTACTATTCAATATAGTACTAGAAACACTAGCCTCAGCAATAAGAGCCGAGAAAGAGATTCAAGGAATTAGAGTAGGAAATGAGGAAATCAAACTATCACTCTTTGCAGATGACATGATGGTATACTTAGAGAACCCCAAAGACTCTGCTAAAAAGCTATTAGAAATAATTCAGAATTTTAGCAAAGTTGCAGGATACAAAATAAATCCACATAAATCCTCAGCATTTTTATATATCACCAACAAAATGCAACAGCAAGAGATACAAAGAGAAATTCCATTCCAAACAAATGTTGAGAGTATAAAATATTTGAGAATCCATCTACCAAAGAAAAGTCAGGAATTATATGAGCAAAATTAAGAAACACTTGACACAAAAATAAAGTCAGATTTAAATAATTGGAAAGACATTCAGTGCTCTTGGACAGGCCGAGCGAATATAATAAAGATGACAATACTCCCCAACTAATCTGTTTATTTAGTGCTATACCAATCAGACTCCCAAGAAACTGTTTTAATGACCTAGAAAAAATAACAACAAAATTCATATGGAAGAATAAATGGTCGAGAATTGCAAGGGAACTAATGAAAAAAAAGTCAGATGAAGGTGGTCTAGGTGTACCTGATCTAAAGGTATATTATATAGCAGCAGTCACCAAAACCATTTGGTATTGGCTAAGAAATAGACCGGTAGATCAGTGGAACAGATTAGGTACAAAGGACAAAAAAGGGTACATCTATAGCAATCTAGTCTTTGACAAACCCAAAGATACCAACATTAGGGATAAAAATTCATTATTTGAAAAAAACTGTTGGGAAAAGTGGAAATTAGTATGCCAGAAATTAGATGTGGGTCCATACTTAACACCATATACCAAGATAAGATCAAAATGGGTCCATGATTTAGGCATAAAGAATGAGATCATAAATAGATTAGAGGAACAGAGAATAGTCTACCTCTCAGACCTGTGGAGGAGGAAGGAATTTATGACCAGAGGAGAACTAGAGATCATTATTGATCACAAAATAGAAGATTTTGATTACATCAAACTAAAAAGTTTCTTTACAAACAATACTAATGCAAATAAGATTAGAAGGGAAGTAACAAGATGAATGGATGTCCATCAATTGGAGAATGGTTAGGTAAATTATGGTATATGAAGGTTATGGAACATTACTGCTATGTAAGAAATGACCAGCAGGATGAATACAGAGAGGTTTGGAAAGACTTACATCAACTGATGCTGAGTGAAATGAACAGAACCAGAAGATCGCTGTACACTTCAGCAACAATGCTGTATGAGGATGTATTCTGATGGAAGTGGAAATCTTCAACATAAAGAAGATCCAACTTACTTCCAGTTGATCAATGATGGACAGAAACAACTACACCCAGAGAAGGAACACTGGGAAGTGAATGTAAATTGTTAGCACTACTGTCTATCTACTCAGGTTACTTACACCTTCAGAATCTAATACTTAATGTGCAACAAGAAAATTGGATTTACACACATATATTGTATCTAGGTTACACTGTAACACATGTAAAATGTAAGGGATTGCTTGTCATCTAGGAGAGGGAGTAGAAGGAGGGAGGGGATAATTTGGAAAAATGATTATAAGGGATAATGTTATAAAAAAAAATTACTCATGCATATATACTGTCAAAAAATTTTATAATAAAATGACTTTCTTTTCAATTAAAAAAATTGTTTTACATGTAATTGGGGAAAAATAAAATATCAAATAATTTTTAAAAGAAAGAGCTTATAGGAAATCTGGTACTGGCACTGAGCATAAATTTTGAATGCCCTTTGGCAATTCCACTGCCCATTTCCCATTTCTGGGTTGCAGTTCCAGGGCATAGAAAAGCACTTGCAGTTACAAAGGAACAAGGATCCTAGTTCCTACTTGCAACTTCAGAGAGAATAGGGAACAAAGGCCCTAATTCTTGGTCACAGTTCTAGAAAGAAGAGGAGCTCTAATACTTGTGGTCCCAAAAGAGTAAAACTCTTAAAGACTAGAACATAAACCAGAAGAGCAATGAGTATACGTCTCTCCAAATTACATCCCCTTAAAAGCATTGAAAACTTAGAGACCCCCCCCAACTAACTATGAAAACAACGGCGAAAAGCCTAAAGCTTAGGACAATAAAACATCAAGAAACAATAACAAAAATCAAAAGAATGAAAAAATATTAACTATTTCTATAGAAAAATAAGTGACTTAAACAATAAATTAAGAAGAGATAATTTAAGAATTATTTGAGTACCTGAAAGCCACCATAACAACAAAAGAGCCCAGATATTATATTTCAAGAAATTATAAAGGAAAACTGCTCAGACATCTTAGAACCTGAAGGTTGAAAGAATCCACCAATTGCCTCCCTAAAAGAAATCCCAAAATGAAAAGTCCTAAAAATATTATAGCCAAATTCCAGAGCTCCCAGATCAAGGAGAAAATACTGAAAACAGCCAGAAAGAAATGATTCAACTATCATGGAGCCATAGTGAGAATCATGTAAGATTTAGCAGCTACGACATTAAAGAAACACAGGGTTTGGAATATGATATTTTGGAGTGCATAGAAGATAGGATTACAACCAAGAATCACCTATCCAGAATAACTGAATATAATTCTACAGAGTAGGAGGAGAAAATGGATTGTTTTAATGAAATAGAGGACTTCCAGTGATGAAAAGACCAGAGCTGAATAAAAAATTTGACATTCAAATCAAGATTCAAGAGAGGAATAAAAAGGTAAATATGTGAGAAATGATGAATTAGGTTAAAGTGTTTATATTCCCAAGAGAGAAGATACATATAACATCCAAGAACATTATCATTATTAGGGCAGGTAGAAGGCTTACTTAGGGGGCATGGGTATAAGTCTGTTATATGGGGATGATCTCAAAAAAAATGGAAGGTTGAAAAAGAGGGACATACTGAAAGAAGAGGTAAGAGAGAGGAAGAATGGAGACAGAAAAGGGAGAGTTTGTATTTCTAGATAGATTCAGAAGTAAAAAATAGGATTTTTTTTTCTCCTCCAGATGGTTTACATACTTATTTACCTGCAGGCCAGGAACTGGACCAAGTGATCTCTTGACAATTTTTCCAGATCTTAATTCCATGACTCCTTTGTTTTGTATGAACTTCTCTTTTCCCCAGTCTATCCTCTTTGCTCCCTTCTCTATCTGATTCTTCATCATTCTGACAGTTTAAAATTGTATTCCAATTAACTAAAACAAAATTTGTCATAGTTTTCCATTAACTTGAGCTCTCTGGAGGAGAGGGTCAATATGAATCTGTTATAAACATAAATTAGCTGAACAGGTAATTAAATGATCTTTGGCACAGCACCAAGATTCATCATTGTCATACAACCACAGAAACAGCTATTGCAACATACCAGTTCTCCACGGATCATTGAAACTTGGCAACAAGTACTTGGAATTTAAAACATTTTTTATCAAACTCAGAGGCAGAATGTATACTTGACAAAATCCTGAACCTGAAGAAACCTGTAATAAAGAACACTTATTAGCTATGTGATCTTAAATCACTTTTTCTCTGTGAGGTAAAATGAAAGGAGAGGACTACATGATTCCAAAGGTCCCTTCCCAGTATCAATGATTTAACAATCAGGCAATTAAACCACTCAAACCAAATAGCCACAGAACTCTTTTATTCTATTAGACTTGGAAAATTTAACTTCAGATTTTAGTGACATTTCCTGTGAGTTTAAAGGACTACTGTATGTATTATTATATCTTTTTTACCTTCCCAAAGTCTTCCACTTATACCTCAACTTGTAAAAGAGATGGTCTTGATTTTGAGGGCAAGAGCTCAGTAAATTCTCTTATGAAGGAAAAACACAAGATCAGTTTCCAGTAGCATAAAATTAAAGATCCTCTAAAGCAATTGAGTTGAACAGAAATGTATAAAAGAGATAGCTGGTGGGTTGCCTATTGTCCTTTGTCCTTGAAGAAAACCAAAATGACGCTACTATATAAGAGTTGAGTTATAGTGTGTCCAACTGTCACAGATCAGACCTATGAGCTTAGAATGCCCTGCCACAGATCTGACAGAAATAGTCCCTATGAACATTTAGGATGGACTTCACTTATCTCCTGATTCAGGCTAAGTTCCAAGTGGGTGTTTCTCAGACAAATGCAAACAACTTTAAACTGGCCTGCAGCATATTGAATTTTGAGAGAATTTTGCTTCAATACTAATTTTTTTAAAAAAAGGAATTTGTTCTACAAATATTCATCAGTTACCTCAAATGTAAGAATCGTCTTATAATTTTTTTCTCCCCTCTCTTGGAAAAGAAAAGAAAAAGAAAATGTTTGTAGCAAATGTGCATGATATACTATAATACCACTGCAAAAATGGTATTATCGTATATAACTATGAATGATACAATGATCAAACATGATTCTAAAGAACCAGTGATGAAGTTTGCTACCCATATTCTGACAGGAAGGTGAGGGATTCAAGATGTAGAATGAGATACACATTTTTGACATGGTCAATAAAATAATGTCTTTCTACAAAAATAAAACTTTCACAAGGGAGATTTTGCTAAATATCTTGCTGGAAGGGAGTAATTACACAATAATTTTGTATAATATTCTTTCAGTTTCTCCTTATCATTTGATTTGGGAGTTCAAAGACTACCTAGGTAAGCCCCCTCCTTATATAGATGAGGAAGCCAGGACTCAGAGAGGTAACGTGTTCATGGCAAAGTGCACATTTGAACACAGAACTTCTGAATAAAAATCCAGTGTTTTCTCCACTTTAAATCAGTACTTACTTTGAAGTCAAAAGCTGGACTCCAATAAGGATAAGACTAAGTCTTATCCTTAGTCACTTCAATTTTTTTTGTCAAATACACAAACAGTACTTTCAGACTCTCCGTGCCCTTGCCATTTAGCAGCCCAAAGTATTTCTTCAAAACTGAGGGAAAATCTGAAGCTTACAATGGTGGTCTCCATGGTAAGTTGCATATGAAATGATGATATGTTTATATACCTGATACAGCTCCTATTATTGTCACAATGAGGCATTTATTCAGGCCTGTTCTTGAGTCATTAACCTTTCATATCAGGTAAGCAATCCTTAATTTACCTTTTCCTTCTCTGTGTTATTCATGGTCTGTTGAAAATGAAGACTTGAAAAGAGTCCTCTGAGACATAAGTGCTCTGTTCAGTGCAGATGCATCTATGCATAAAGAAACAACTCAAAACAAGGTCCTAGGGGATTGAAATATCCCTTGCTTTCAGTTATTCTCAACTACTTAAAAATTACCTTCCTTGTTGGTTTTTTCCCTCCATCTCTTCTTGTCTTTTTCCATTACCGTTTGTGAATTTGAGCTTTTTTAACCTAAAACATAGTTTTACAGATTTTAGTTATTGTTTTGCTAGCATGTTGAGAAGTGTAAGCATCCTTATTAGTGTGAAGACTACCCCAAGTCACTATATGCAAGTGGAGCTGAGGATAAAGAGCAAACTTTCTGGGTAAAACAAGCCCTGGTCATTATTCTTACTTGTAGAGAACTTCTCCCACTGAAGATGGACCTCTGTTTGAGGTCCAGTGTAGTACTATGGAAAGAGCACTGCAATTGCTATTTATTAGTAAAAGGCAAATTAAAAAAATTCTTAGGTACCACTTCACACCTATAAGAAATGACAAATGCTGGAGGGGATGAAGGAAAATAGGAAGACTAATGAACTGCAGGTAGAGATATAAAGCCATCTAACCCTTCTGGAGAACAATCCAGAACTATGCAAAAAGGGCTATTAAAACTGTGTATGTCTTTGACCCACCAATACAAATACTCGATTTGTAAATCAAAGAGATCAAAAGAAAAGGACCTATATGTACAAAAATATTTATAGAAACTTTTTTGGTGATAGCAAAGAACTGGAATTAAGGGAGATGTCCATCAATTAGGAATGACTGAACAAGTTGTGACATATGGTTCTGATCAAATACTATTGTGCACAATCACCGGGATTGGGGGGGGGGTAGCTTTAGAAAAAGCAAGACCTAGGTGAACCAATGCAAAATGAAGTGAGAAGAACCAGGAGAGAAATGTTCACAATAACAACCATAATGTAATAATGATAAAAGTAAAAGATATAGATATGACAGTTCTGAAAACCTTATGGAAAAACGGCTATTCACCACTAGAAAGAGAACTGATACTCTTTGAATGCAAATTGAAGATTAATTTTCTCACTTTTATTATTCTTGGTTTTAAAAATGTAGTTAATATGGAAATGTGTTTTGCATGATTTCATATGTATAGTTGATGTCATATTTTGTGCTTTCTTGATGAGCAAGGCAGGGAGTGGAAGGTAGAGAAAGAAATTGGAACTCAAAATTTTTAAAAATGTTTAAAACAAATAATTGAAATGAGGGAGAGAGAGAGACAGAGACAGAAAGAAAGAGAAAGATGCTACACTATGTTTGAATGCCACTTCTGCAATGATGGAGAATGAGAGGATAGTGATAAAAATCACTGGAATTATAGTGAGAGTTCAAATCCTGCCTCTGTTTTTTTTTAACCACTCTGAATCTCAGGCTTCTCATCTATTAAACTGGCTGTTATGAAGAGTATCAATTAAGCACATGTAAAGTGCTTATGAACTTTAAAGTGCTATATTAAGATGAGCTGCTATTATAATTATTTATTAGCTGTGACATTAGTTAATTCATTTAATTTTTCTAGGCCTCATCTTTTTTGTGTAACTCTATAACTTTGGACAAGTAACTTCCTCATCTATAAAATAGATGTAAAATGAACTATCAGATATTTAAGAGATTCTTCAAATTCTAAATTTTTTGATCTTACATAAGGCAAAAAGAGAATTTTTTCCTTGTACCATAAACCATGCCTAGAGAATCTGCAGATGACTTAAAGAATAAAGTTAGAAAAATCCTGGAATTTCCCTCATATGTATACTGTGTCACTTTTTTGATGCCGACTTATTTTCAAGAAAAACAATTGTACAAATTTTTCTTCCCTCAATAAATATTTACTGAAAATTTTTGACAAACTCATTCTTTCTTGAGAAGACTGAAATAGATAGCTGCTTAAGCAGATTAGGGTGCCAACATCACCAAAGTGTAAATCTATCCAGAATTATATAGGCTGTTAGAGGTTTAAAAGCACTTGATCCAAAGCCCCTTCTTTCATAAATAAGGGGTGAATAATTGCTCGAAGTTATCACAATTAGTGGAAGTTCTAGAGTTAGATATTCTATCAACTCTCATCCATTCCAATGTTTTTCCTACTATGCCACAGCCATAAGGAGGAGAAGGAGGAAGAGAAGAAGAAGGAGGAGAAGGAGGAGAAGGAGGAAGAGAAGAAGAAGGAGGAGAAGAAGGAGAAGGAGGAGAAGGAGGAGAAGGAGGAGAAAAAGGAGGAGGAGGAGGAGGAGGATGTTAATAAAAGCATTTATATCACACTTTAAGGTTGGCAAAAAAACTTATAAATTTTTTTAATCCTCAAAACAACACTAGAGGTAAATGAATACTATGACTATTTTGCAAAAGAGGAAACCTAAGAAAACAAAGGTTAAGTGATTTGTGTGAGGTTTAAAATTGCCCAACCTACAATAAAAGAAACTGAAGCAAATCTCTGAGCAAATGGCATTTTATTAAAGGATTCATGGTCTCCTCTTATGAAGTGGTCCTCAGATCTTCCTCGTGATCTGAAATGCCCCCTTCCTCCAGAGCCTTAGTTTTATAGATAATACAGATTAAGCAAATGAAAACTAAAATCTTACTGGTTGATAGACCTTGCCCTTGACCGTCCATGTGGGTCTACACAAAATACAGAAATATAAAGTCCAGGCTACCTCCCTGGGAAGCCTCAGAATTAGCCAGAGTCAAGATAAATCATAGTCTTTGGTCTTCAGGGGGAGAGAAATGAAGGAGGCAGGTTAGCTGCCACACAGCTTGCCAAAGATGTCTCCTGGGAGTCACCAACCTCTTTCCCCCTCGTCCTGCCACTAAGTGACTCTGGCCTCTCTCCCTCTGCCCTCCAATCCTTGCCTACGATTACCTCACCACCAAACATTCAACAAGCATCAATGGTGAGGAGAGCCATCATCCAAATATATGCTAATAGAGTCATTGTCTCATATGGAATAGGTAATTAGCCTTACTGTACTCAGTTGTCTGATTCAAGCACACCTTTTTGGAGTTTCAGCTCTCTACACAAAAACCCATTGGTTGACAAATGGACTAATGAGCAGATCTTAAGAGATCTATGTTAATATTTCAGGAGGTACTATCAACCAATAAGCAGACCTATGGATTGGTCAGATGTCAAAACATCTATACAGGCTGATGGGCAGACAGGAAGACCACAGGCCAGCAAAGAGGACCACTTGTTGTCACAAGTACTATGGTCATCTCTTCATCTTGGGAAATAAAGGGATGCCAAGGGACAGAGAGAGAGAGGCAACAAAAATAATTGGGAGGACTTTCCATGTAATTGAGTCACCTCCACCATGCTGGGCTTGGTCACTATAACAGGAAAAACAAGGGAGGAGGTCCTCTAGTTAGCTTCCTATGATTAAGCAAGTGAACTTACAATTTGCAGTTTAAAATTTTAAGGTCTAATATCAGAACTTTTCATCACTACCCTTATAGAATCATATCAAGCTGATCAATAATGATTGGAATAAAATAGGGGACCAATTAATCATCTATCATATTTGACCAGGGTTACACAGCCAATAGGTGTCTGAGGTTGGATTTGAGCTGACTCTAGGCCCAGCACACTATTTGTTTTACCACCTATCTCTATAGTAAAAAGTGAGAAAATTTAATTCACACAGATTGCTAAACAGTAGTTAATACTTCATGGTAGACTGGAATTATGACTCATAGGTAAGAAAATCCATTAATAACCCTTAAATTCATTTTCAGTACTCAAGTTTCTTTGAACCTTACAAAGTGAGTGAAATTTTCATTTCTTTTATATGAGGATAGGAAGTTGAAAAAAGAGAGGATGGAAAAAGATAAATCTCTTTTTAAAAAAATTATTTGGTAATTTTTTCCCCAATTACATGTAAAAACAAATTTTAACAAAGAAAAAAGGAGAATTAAACAAGTAGATAAAAAATGGGTAAAGAAAAAAAATAAAAGAATATCACAGGAAATTATAAAAATAATGAAGAAAAAAAAAGCAGTCCTAGTTCTCAAACTATTATTATAAGGGTTGCAACCCCACATAAAGTCATATAAATTGAATGTGGAGGTCACAAAATTATAATTTACTATCAGTAAATGTTTGATTTGTATACCTCTTTTATCTATCTATATACCTGGGGTCACATTAAATTTTTTCAGGTAAAAAGGGATCACAAATGGAAAAAGATTAAGAAGGCTTGTTATAAAAAGCAGCAGCAAATGCCACAATTGTATAGTAATTGGTTAAAAAACAGAGATATAAATCACTCAGAAACAACAGAAAAATGATCCAATGTTTGATAAAGTGGAAACATAAATTACCGAAAGGAAAACTCTCTAAGTGAATAAATTGCTGGGAACAGTGGAAAGTAGTCTGGCAGAAATTAGGCTTATACCGACAGCTTATATATACATGACACTTCATAATGCTTTCTAAGTGGGTACATGACTTTAATACTAAAGATAATCTTTTCTTAAAAAAATAAAATTAGAAGAGAAACAGATCATATGCCATTACACCTATGAGCAAGAGATATATTCTTTTTTTAATGAATGAAAAAGCATTTATTAAGTGTTTACTGTATTCAAAGCACTGTGCTAAGCATTAGGAATACAATGAGAAAAGCAAAACAGTCCTTGGATTTAAGAGATTACATCATAATAGGACAAGACAGTGAATATAGAAAGTTTTAGTCACAAGTCAGATAGAAAGGCTGGACCTTGTGGTTCTTAAGTTCCAGTCGTAAAACTTCTGGTAATGTATCTTCTTTAATATCATCCTTTTCCTCCCTTGCCCCCGTACCTACAATTCCCTATTTTATGTCCTATCTTCCTTCATTAGAAAATAATCTCTTTTAGGGTTGGAACTTTGTCTGATTCAAAAATAAATTATTTTAATTTTTAATTTACAAAAGAAAGAAGAATTTACATAAGAAACAGGATTACACATGAAGCTGCAAATCTGTTATGTACAATTTGCTACTTCTAATATATAATAAAGTTTTATCACATATATTTTCCCCTTTTTCTTCCCTACCCTCCCACCCTAGAAATGACTATCAATAGACAGAAATATATAGATATAGATATAGATATTATATAGATATATGTATGTTTATTATATACTTATATATATGTATATATACATGCATGTATGCATCTATAAAATTAGTCTATACTTATTTCTATTTATCAGTTCTTTTTCTTGATGCAGATAGTGTCTACCTAGACTTGAGTTTTTGTTGGGGGTTTTTAGGTGAAGCAATTGGGGTTAGGTGACTTGCCCAGGGTCACAGAGTTAGTGTCAGGTATCTGAGGTTAAATTTGAACTTGGGTCCTCTTGATTCCAGTGCCAGTGCTCTCTGTAGTGTGCCACTTAGTGCCCTCCTCCAATAATTTGGGTATTTGTAATTGTAAAAATGAGTTTATTACATTAAATTTTAAAAGTTTGACAGAAACAAAACCAATGAGCCCAAGATTAGAAGGGAAGCAGAAAGCTGAGGGAAGAAATTTTATAGCCAGTATTTCTGATAAAGACCTCACTTCTAAAATAGAGAATTGATTCAAATTTACAAAAATACAAGCCATCCCCAATTGATAAATGGTCAAAGGAAATGAACAATTTTCAGATGAAGAAATTAAAGCCATTTCTACTCACATGAAAAAATTCTAAATCACTATTGATTAGAGAAATGCAAATTAAGACAATTCTGTGGTACCACTTTACACCTCTCAGATTGGCTAAGATGATAGGAAAGCAAGAGCGATTTGGACCTATGTACAAAGGGCTATCAACAGCATACTCTTTAATCTAGCAATCATCTCTACTGGATCTGTATCCCAAACAGATCAAAAAAAAAAAAAAAAAAAAAAAAAAAAAGGGAAAAGACTCACATGTGCAAAATAATGTTTGTAGCAGCCCCGTTTGCAATGGCAAAAAACTGAAAATTGAGTGGATGCCCATCAGTTGAGGAATGGCTGAGTAAGTTATGGTATATGAATGTAATGAAATATTGTTGAAATGACATGCAGACTGATTTCAGAAGAGTTTGGAAAGACTTACATGAACTGATGCTGAGTGAAGTGAGCAGACCCAGAAGAACATTGTACATGGAAACAAGATTATTTGATGATTAACTGTGATAAACATGGATCTTTTCATCAGTGAAGTGATTCAGGCCAATTCCAATAGATTGTGATGGAGAGAGCCAACTAGATCCAGAGAGAGAGCTATGAAGACTGAATGTGGATCAAAACATAGTATTTTCATCTTTTTTGTTGTTTGTTTGCTTATTTTTTTGTTTTCTCATTGTTTTTTTAATCCCCTTTAATATCATAAACCCTTTAATAAAGTGCCATTGGCTCAGAGCTCTGCCTCAATATCTTTTATTGTAGGTTGGACGATTTTAATCCCCATTAATACAGTTCTGGAAATTCTAACAACAGAACTAAGATGAGAAAGAAATCAGGGTAGCTATGTGGCACAGTGGATAGAGCACTAGCCCTAAAGTCAGGAGGAACCGAGTTCAAATCTAGCCTTAGACACTTAACACTTCCTAGCTGTATGACCCTGGGCAAGTCACTTAACCCCAATTGCCTCAGCAAAAAAAAAAAAAAAAATGAGAAAGACATAATAGATTAAAAAGGCAAAAATATCCCTATTTGCTAATGATATGATAGCATACTTGAAAAATCAGACAAACAGCAAAGATACTAATTGAGACAATAGTTTCAGCAAAGTTGAAGGCTACAAAATAAATCCTCAGAAATCAAAAGCATTTCTACATAATAGTAATAAAACTCCAAAAGGGAAAAATACAAATGGGAATCCCATTCAAAATAACCACAAAATTCATAAAATATATGGGGATCAAATTAACCCAATTTCAAGTTCTAGGTAACTGGGTCTTAGAGAGTTATGATTATAAATTCCTTGAACAAATATTAATTTCATAATAATAGAATCTTAATTTTTGAAGGAACTTTAGAAGTTATCTAATAATTGCCCCATCTACAAGATATTCAACAAGTGATCACTCAGCTTCCACTTTCAGTGACAGGGAATTTACTACCACTCCTTTCCTCCCCTCACCATTATATTTTTTTGGATAGTTCTAATTCTCTTCAATTAGAAAAATCTGTTCATCTTCCCCAGTTGAGAATAAAAGAAAAGTAAAACTCCTGTAACACAAATATAATGAAGCAACACAGATTTTTGTGTCGGTTATGTCCAAAAATTGTTTTAATGTACACTCTGAATCTACTACAAATCTAAAGATGAAAAACATGTTTCAGTATGAGTCTTCTGGAATTATGATTAGTCACTGTATTGATCAAAATTCCTAAGTCAAAGTTGTTTTTACAAATTGTCTGCTAATTCTGCTCATTTTACTCTGTATCAGTTCACGCAAGTCTTCCCAGGTTCCTCTGAAATCATCCTCTATGGCATAATAATTATTCAATCACATTTACCCTCCATAATTTATTCTGTCAATCTTCAGATTCCAATTCTCTCCTCAGTCATTTTTTGAATATCTTTAGTCTTAATTTTCCCATTATTTCTCCTTGTCCTCTCTCCCTCGTATTTCCCAGAATGAAATAAGTCTGAGTATTCTTCTATCTTTTGACCAGTTGAGTTTGTTTATATAGACTTCTTTCATATCCCTAATTATGTTGAATAATGTTCCCTGGCCTTCCTTTCTCTTTTCTCCCTAGTTATTTCTTTTCTTCTCCATTTTCATTTTTCTTTTAATGTATATATATATATATATATGTATATATACATTATATATTATATATTATACATACATATATATATATATATATGTAAACTCACAAATTAGAATTCAACTCTATGATTCCTGATGATAGAGTTCAGAGGGGACACATTTCCTCATATTAGAATGTAAGCAGACTATCCTTGTTCATTGCTTATGATTGGTCCTATATGTTTATAGTTTGGTTTCTCTGTGTTAAAAATTTCTACACAGCTCTGATCTTTCATCAGGAATTCCTGGAAGTGCTCTATTTCATAAAAAATAATATTTTTCCCTATAAGATTATATTGTGTTGCTGGGTAAAATATTCTTGGTTACAAGCCTTCACCTTTTGAAATAAGGTATTCCAAGCTCTCTACTCCTTTTATATTGGCTCTTCAGTATTTGCAATATTTTTTTGATCTATGTTTGAGCTACATTTTGCAGTTTTCATTTTAAAGTTTCTTTCAGGATAGTGGTGTATTCTATTTCTACTTTACCCTCTGGTTCTAAGAGACCTGGGACTATCTTTTTTTTATCA
The DNA here is from genome assembly GCF_048593235.1 of Sminthopsis crassicaudata. Taxonomy (NCBI): domain Eukaryota; kingdom Metazoa; phylum Chordata; class Mammalia; order Dasyuromorphia; family Dasyuridae; genus Sminthopsis; species Sminthopsis crassicaudata. The sequence continues at coordinate 576,209,201 of NC_133617.1, read as the reverse complement.
TTTCTTGAAATGGGATATCTAGGGGATTTGGAATTTTTTGGGGGGGAAAGGAGCATGGTTTTCAACTGGTCCAACAATTTTTATATTTTCTCTCCTTGACCTGCTTCCTAGATCAATTGGTTTTGTGATGAGACCCCCGATACTTTCTTCTATGTTCTAAATCTTTTGGCTTTTTAAAAAAATTATTTCTTGTAGACTATTTTCATTGCTAGAAAGTTTTATCATGAGAATGTGAGTTCCTTGAGATGCAGGACTATGTTTTTGCCCTTCTTTATACCATATAATTTAGCCTAACATCTGGAACATAGTAAATACTTTAAAAATACTTGTCGATTTATATATTATGCCAAAATGTGCTTCCTCATCACTTCTACCCATCATACAATTAGGTGGTACAGAGCATGATGCTAGACTTGTTCAAGACCCAAATTCAATCCTTTCTTTGGATTAGATATTGTGTGGCCTAGGGCAAATTATTTAAACTAAATTATTTAAATAGGCTGAGCCTGTTTCTTCATCCGTAAAAAAAAAAAAAAAAAATGAGATTATAATAGCACTTATCTTATAAGATTGTGGTGAATTAGGTATTTTGCAACCTTTCAAGTACGTTATAAAAGCTAGAGATTATCAGTTCTAGTTTTGCCTTCTAAGTAAAGCAGAATAAAATTAATCTTTTTCACAACACTTTATAACTGAAGATTTCTATCCCATCCCTGTCTTCTTTTCTCCAAACTAAACAGATCCTTTAATTGATTCTAATTCAGCATGGTTCAAAGTTCCTTTATTATTCAGAGTCACCCTGCCTAAGACCCGTTCCAACTTGTCAACATCCTTCTTAAATGAGTTTCTCAGATCCAGCCTGAATATGCCAGACGTAGTCTGACCAAAGCTAAAAGTACATCATGACTTTCACCTCTCTCTTGTAGATACTTAGTTTGTATTAAACAAAGCCTAACAACTGAATTAGCTCGAGTGACAGTCTTACAAACACTAGATGAATAAATGTTTTTCACATCAACAGCTTCCTGAATACAAAGTTTGGACTTGAAAATTTGAACCTAAGAGCATTACATTATCTCTATTAAATTTCATTGTTTCTTCTGCTTGTTTCCCCCAATCTGTTTAGCTCTGATCGTGTTATTCAATGGATTAGTTATTCATCATGTCAGGCAAAGATTAGATAAGCAAACCTTTTCTATACCTTTATCCAAGTCAATGATTAAGATACTGAAAAAGACTGTCAAAGACAGAACCTAGTGGCATCCCATTAGAGACTTTCTTCTGGAGTGCCATAATAATCATTCTTTGCATTATGTAATTCAGTCAATTCTCTGAATCCACCTGTTATCCAGTATATAATTTCCATCTTGGACATAAAGGATATTAAAGTTTGGACTACTTGACATACTAATCTGTCTGAAATGGCATGCACACATTTTTTTTTAAATTCACACTTACAGTAAAAATAGTGAAAAATTCATATTTTTGTTTCAATAAACATATTTATTGATGAAAGAAAATATTCATAAGAGATCTTTATACTTTAAATAATGAAACAATGTAAATGTCTGATATAACTGGTAATAAGTGATAAATACATGGCAAAAGTATCACTCAAATCTCCCAATGTCTTTAAGAAAAAGCAGTATTTTATTAAATAAAATAATTAAATAATTCATTTCTGATGCAGCTGCAAAACTGATTACATATTATCTTCATACATATACACATGAAGTAGAGAAAAAAGACCTAAGTTTAAATCCTATCTTTCACACACAGTAGATGTGACCTTTCAGAGCTTTAGGCAACTCTCTAAGACTATAGATCGTAGAGAAGGTGTTTGCCTACATTGGTACAAGGATATTTCCTTCTTTTTCTTTAAAATTCCCTACACCAGTAAAATCCCAGGTTCTATCCCTATCCCTATCCTGATTTATTTTGAAAGGATAGAGATTAGACCTGTGATTTCACCAGTTAAGTGGAACCCTTAAGTACAGAAAACATTTTGTCGACGCAGGTGGGTACCTTCTCTGCAAACTACAGTATCAGATTATCACCTATGACAATTTGCCCAGGACCACATAGCCAGTATAGATCAGCCAGACTTGAATCCATGTCTTCCTGGTTCTGGGGTCAGCTCTCCAATCTACTACATAACAACAACAACAACATTTATTTGGTGCTTTAAGGTTTGGAAAGTGCTTTACATACACTATCTTATTCAAATCTAATAAGAATCCTGGGAGATGTTATTAATATCCTAATTTTACAGATGATGAAACTGAGTACAGACATACTTCTCAAAATATATTGCTGCTTTAAAATTTACACCAACTTCTAAAAATGAAAACTTCCTCTAATTATGAAGATGTATTACAGTATAGTCAGTAATTATTATAAACTTTTTAAAGGAAAAAATTTATTTGAGTCTTAACAAATCAGATCCATCCAAATTTGATATGCACCATATACCAACATTCTAAAGTCATTAATTTTATTAGATAAAAGTCTATAATTATTAGGTTTTATTTTAAAAATCACTTTACAGTTACAATGACCAAGAAAAATCAACATTTAATGCCATATGACTTTTTCTTACTAGTTTTAAAATAACATCAACCATAATTAAGAATTTATTCATTTCTGTGAAAATAAAGATTTAAATAATACTTTTAGAATGCCTGGTTTAAATAGGTGATTCTTTCTTACAGAATTAAAAACAATAACTCATTGATTTATTCCTAGAAAAACTCGATGGTTATTTAGTCCATCTCTTATAAGGAAACTGAGGCCCAGAAAAATCAAACAACTTGCCCAAAATTACAGCTTATAAGTGGCATATGATTTATGAAATATGAAATACATCACTTGATTTATCATCACAGCATACCTATGATATAGGTTTCACTCGTTATCTGCTTAAATGATGAAAATGAGGCTTAGAGAGGCCACTCAAGGAAAGTTCAAAATGCATTTAGATGCACTGAATAAGCAACCTCACTAACTTATTTTCAAAAGAGAATATGGCTGAAAATAAAACCCAGCATATTTTTTCTTTTCTTTTTTTATTAAAGCTTTTTTATTTTCAAACATATGCATGAATAAATTTTCTACATTGACCCTTGCAAAAATTGTGTTCCAATTTTCCTCTCTTTCTCCCCACATCTTCCCTACATGGCAAGTAATCCGATATATGTTAAATATGTTAAAATATACATTAAGTCCAATATATATATACATATTTAAACAATTATCTTCCAGCATATTTCTTTAAAAATAACTCAAAGGTACTGAGAATTTTTATTGCACCGTGATTTTTAAAATATCTGTAATTTTAAGGCCTCTAATTTGTATTCTTTAGTTAAAAACCCATAGGAAAATTTCCTACAATTCTGTTACATCTTGAAAACTCCAAAGTTGGTCTTCTCAATTGGCGCATTGAGGGCTGCACTAATACTGAGGCCCAGGACCAGTCTGGTATCAGCTGGGTCAATAATTCCATCATCCCACAGCCTGAAAGAGAAGAAACGATATATCACAAATAAGAATATCACCAAAAAGCTACTGCTGATATGTAATACTAAGGGAATGATTTTCTTGCCCTCACTTCCCAACATCATCTCACTGGTCACCATCTGTCTATAGAAGCTCCCTGTCTACAGAAGCAATTTTAGGTAAAACATCAACAAATTTGAACCATATTTCTAGGAAAACATTTCCTTCTTAATAATTAAATGTTCTATTAATACAAATAAGATTTGCTTAATAATAACTTATATTTAAATTCATTTCAATGCATAAAGTATCATAATATTTTTTCAGTTTATTCCCCTATGTCTGCATGTGGATTCTCTATCCATTCATTCTCATTCATCTTTACTTATTATATAATTGTAAGTAAGTGTATTCTGTGTTCTGTTATTTTTTAAAATTGCATTATTCCAGAATTCTTTGTAATCTGTATACTTGACCACTTAAATTATTTTACAGTATTCCATTATATTAAGTTACCACAATTTATTTAACTACTCCCTACTACTCCACAGAAATTACAAAATAAGTCTTATACTTTGACACATTAATTCCTTTGTCAGGAATTTTTTTAAAGTCCTCTGTTTAAAATTCATCATGACACAATTATATGTAATTGAAAAGAGGAAAAAGGGGAAGCCACCAATTTCTGGAGGCTTCTATAGATGAATAAACAAAGAAATAAATGTTAAATATCTCATCTCAAGTCACCAAAGAAATTAATAACAAGGATAAGGCACAGAAATGACTCACTATTAATAGTTCTAAAAATATTCTGCCAAAGACCTCAGTTTCCAAAGGCACATATGTGCAGATAATATAAGTGGATGCTTTCAAGCTTATATAATCTTGCTGGGGACACAAACAAGTTTGGTAAAATATTACATACAATCAGATATTAGTATTGTCTATCATCAGGTACTAGGCTACCATGGTATAGAGGATCTTAATAGATTCATAATAGGGAGGAAAAAAAACCACTTTGTATTTAAGTGATTGACAGGAATAAGTGAAATTTAAATAGGTCAAAAAACCTTCTTTTTGCCAAAAAATGAAGACCTGCTCATTTTAAAAGTTTATTATTCTCACAAGTCTTAGTGCCCTTAACTTAGTTATCAATTCCAAAAGACAAATGTTATATAATTCAAACACACACACACACACACACACACACACACACACACACACACACACACACAAACTTTTAGAAATCCACTTGTTACAAAATAAGCTTTCATTCTTTTTTTTCCCTAACTGATGGAATATATTTATTTATCATTACTAGTGGGCAGTGAACTAAATATAAATTGAGAGAAGAATAAACAAGGAAAGAAAAGAAATAATGCTTTTTTTTCCCCTTAGACTTCAGTCCAGAATCTTACTTAGAAGAAGGAAGACAAAAATATTTGCTTTAGCAGCATTCATTTGACTTAAAGGCAGGAGAAGAATATTAAAAAGGGATGAAAAATGAAGCTTAAACAAAACTTCATATTTCATGCATTTAAAGATACTGACTGAAATTCTAGAAGATGAAAGTATTCAAAAGGTAATACATCCAATATATTAAAGTTCAATCTGCCAGAGAAGGAAAAAGAAAAAGACATCAAGATTAGGTTTTTTATACAAAAGCATACGTACATATAATATATATGGGTATATAGTGATAGTTACCATTTAACTAATTTTTATTAATCACCACGTGAGATGAGGGCATGTGTGTACATGTATATAACTGTTATTTAGTAAATATTTGTTGAATAATTGCAGACAATTTTTCTAGTCAGATATATGTATCCTTTAGATATATGTAAAAACTGTACAAAATATTTGCATATATATAATTGCCTCTATATTTATATGTGCACATGTGTGTGCATGCTAATATATGATGTATAGAATCTAAGATCCTTTATATGGTCAATCAGTTATTTTTCAGTCATGTTGAACTCATGACCACATTTGGAGTTCTTGGCAAATATAGTGTAGTAGTTTGTCATCTTCTTCTCCACCATATTCTACAGATGAAAAACTAAGACAAAAAAAGGCTAAGTGCCAAAGGTCACATAGCCAATAAGAGTCTAAAAACAGATTTGAATTCAGGAAAAAGAGTCTTCCTGATTTCAGGAATGGTATTCTATTTACTGAGTCAACAAATTGCCCTATCTTTCATATAACAGACATGCAAAAAAATGTTTTCAGATAATGATGCACACCAAATACTTGAAAGGAGAAACTAAGGGGAGTGGGAGAGGAGGTCTGAAGGAAATTTGTGTTGTTGAACAGAGGGGTCAAAACTGTGACTCTAATGCTAGTGCTAAATCCTAATGTTGGTGCCATCATTCTGAGATTACCTCCAATTTATCCCACACATATCTTGTATGTATGTATATAGTATATATATATACTGGATGCTTAATAAATGCTTGCTGACTATTAACCAAAACTAGCCAAAATGAAGATCTGCCACAGTAGTACTACTGTGTTAGGATTACTAGGTGAGAACTCAGGTTGTCTGGTCAGTGACAAGGTGAGAATTCAGGTTGTCTGGACAATTACAAGGTGAGAACTCAGGTTGACTTGACAGTTCTCTGGCTCAGACCTTTGGCTTGGGCCTTTAAAGGGAGTTTACACCTTAGAAATTCTAAGAGGAGCAAGCTCATTGGTTGGAGTACTTCTTCCCAGAAGCCCTTGCATCATCCCACGCCCATTCTCTGGGAGGATAAAAGAGGACACCACTCCAGAGATAGGAGGAGTCTCTGCACTACATTAGGCTTGACGGGGCTCTCTGCAGGAAGGGAAGTCACTTCTCTGGATAAGAGTTAATGGCAACTGCCTGGAGACAACGGTTCTCTACAGGAAGAAGAATCTGTCTGAGAGATTTGAGTAGACACAGCAGATCTCTTCCCAGAGAGAGATCCGGCAGCTTCTGGAGACGACAGCTCGCTACACTACTGGAAGATGATCTGTTTTATTTATTAAAGGTCTTAGGATACCTTCAATTCTTATCAAAGTAATCGTCATATTCTATGCCAGAGAATAATTTTAACACTTATAGATTCTGTTACTTTAATTTTATTTATATAAAACTAAATAATACAAACAGTATGTCTAGAAAAATATTCACCTGTTCATATATTCATTCAATAAGATTGTTTTGATAAGATGTGAAAGATGAGACTACTCCTATGGATAAACCTATTTGATCATTTTCATGGTGCCTCGTACATATTTATAATGCATAATTATAATGTATAATGTTTAGGTACACTTTAATTACAAAATAATTTAAATTGCTGGTCCTTTATGAAATTCTTAATATTATAAAGAAAGCTTTTCTTAACTTTTGATACTATTTTAAAAGATTTCTTTTTTTAAGAGACTATTTGTTTTTTATTACCAACCTCTAAGGTCTAGCACTAAGATGGGGAAATGTTGCTTTTTAAAGGTTATTAGGGGTGACAGTTTTCCTTTTGTTTAAACAAACTTCCTTCAGTGTCAGAACAGAACATCAATTATTAATTCACCTATTATAGTTTTGACAGAACATGAATCAAATCCAAGCTCATAAAACATTCATAAGGAGGAGTTCTGAAGTACATCAGCAAATAGAAGAAAACTTCCTATATAATTTGTTAGAATAATTGATTAAACTTGTCCTCTGAAATAAACAAATTAAAATAACACAAAGAGAACAAGGCTGGTTAATGCTGCTCATTAATAAAAGTTGCTCCAGGTAAGAATTTCTAATATTAATATTATCCTTGATTAAAGTTTGATTAGAAAAATAGCTAAGAAGACAATTGACATCTTATTTGAATAGGCTATTAGAATTGAAGATAACTAAATATGCTATGACAACAGATGAGTAAAGAGCTTTCTGAAAGATCAGTATCAATCAATCAGGACCAGGTTCCTGATCCAACCTAAGTCTGAACAGGATAAGAAACTAACACATCACTAACAAATAAGTAAAACAAACAAACAACAAAAATTAAAGTTCAGACTTCAAAAGGCTTGAGGCAGAAAATTTCTCAGGAAAAGAAAGCTTATCCAAAGCACAATTTCCTCTCATATCCTAATTTTCTAAATATCCTAAATTAAACAGGCTGTGAGCACCTAGTGATGCTTGACAGAATGACAAGATTGACCTGACTGTCTTTTGGATGTCTATTTCTAGAGGAATCTTTGAGACTTTTTTATTCCCCTCCTCTCGATATAATCCATTTTTAAAAAAAAATGAAGATTCATCTGTCTTTAAGAATTACTGTCATGCAATTCCAAAGAACTTATGATGAAAAATGCTATCCACCTCCAGAGAAAGAACTAATGAAGTCTGAATGCAAATATCTAAGAATGCTTTTTTAAAACTTTATTATTCTTGGCTTTTTGATCTGTCTCCTTTTGCAACATAGTTAATATGGAAATGTTTTGCATGACTGGACATGTATAATCTTACATCAAATTGCTTGCCTTCTCAAGGAGGAGGGAGGAAGAGAATAACGAACTCAAAATTTTTTAATGAATGTTAAAAATTGCTTTGTGTAATTGAGAAAAAATAAAATTAAAACTAAATATGAAAAGAAAAAGAATTAGTCATGTTAAAACTTTTTTGAAGCAATCTTTAGATTCCATATTAAAGAACTGCTTATTTCAAAGAAAACAACTCAAAGAGAGAGGCAAGAGAAATGCAAATTAGGCAATTTTCCTCACAAAAATATATCTCAACCCTACCTGTCAATCCAACCACAATCATTTGAGTAAATTATTGTAGATGACTAAAATATACATTGTATGTTAAGTCTCTATAACCTCAGGGTCCCATATTCTTTCTCTGTTTCATTAACCAGTGTAAGGAAGAATAAAGAGATTTATTTATGTAGGAACAAGAAAGAAGAATAAATTCAAGATATGCTTGCTTTTTATTGATGATAAATCAAAAAGAAAAAAGCTTTTCATTCAAATCATCTGTATTCTACATAGTTTATTTTCCTTCTGTCATTTAAAAAAAACTTTTTAAGTCTTCCCAAGTATACAGAATAATCTAATTTTTAAAGATGTAAAAAATTATTTTCATTTTCCATCTGTCCAAGGGAAAAACATAAGACACTGAGCTTGAGGCATTCTTCATAATATTTGGAATCAAATGTTCCTGGAGACCTTCAGCAGCTAACCAGAGGCCTTAACAAGAGATCCTTGACTTCTGATTGGAAGAGACAAAAATAATTTATTGCCTCATGAAGAGGCATAAGAAACAAACAGAAAACACTGCTACGATTCTATAAGTTAATTAAATGACAAATGGACATTGACTGCAACCAGTAACCTTGTGAATTTACATGTACACTTATTAATAAATTTCAATAAAGCACTCAACCAAGCTATAGTGCAAAGTGTGACAAAATAAAAATGAAGTCAAAATTTTTATCTAATATTTAATTTTCCCCAATAACATGTAAAAATAATTTTTAATATTTTTAAATTTTGAGTTCCTAATTCTTCCTCCTCTCCCTTCCCTTGCTCCTTCTGAGAAAGCACGATATATTATGTAGGGTACACATATTCAGTCATACCAAATATACTCCTTATTAGTCATGGTGTTAAAGAAAACACAGATCATGTATTTTCAAAGACATCATAAAAGAGGGAAAAGTTTCCTCATACAAAAATATTTGTAGCAGCTCTTTTTGTAGTAGTAAAGAATTGGAAAATGAATGGATACCCATCATTTGGGGAATGACTGAATAAGTTATGGTATATGAAGGTAATGGAATATTATTATTCTATAAGAAATGACAAGCAGGCTGGTTTCAGAAAAACCTGAAAGGAGTTAAAATGAACTGATGCTGAGTTAAGCAAGCAAAACTAGAAAAATATTGTTCACACCAACAGCAAGAATGTGTGATAAATTATGATAGACTTAGTTCTACCTCAGCAAGTCAATGACCCAAGGCAATTCCAATAAACTTTGTATGGAAAATGCCATCCAGGAAGAAAAAGAAACTATGGAAACTTGACTATTTTCTCCATTTTTTTTCCTTTCTCAAGGTTTTTCTTTTTTGTTCAGATTTTTCTCTCCCAACATAGTTCATATGGAAATATATTTAAAAAAAAAACAACTTTAAAAAACAGACAAAAAAAGTGTTTTTAAGTATGCTTCAATCTGCCTTCAGATCCAATCAGCATTTTTCATTTTAAGTTCTTCAGAATTAAATTTGATAATTATTTTACTGAGAAAATCCAAGTCATTCATACTTGATCATCATACAATATATCTGTAACTATGTACAATGTTCTGCTTCTGTTCACTTCACTCTACATTAATTCCTGTAAGTTTTCAGGATTTCTTTGAGAGCATTCTGCTCATTATTTCTTATAGCACAATAATATCCCATCACAATCATACCACCACACCTTTTCAGCCATTCCACAATTGATGGGCATTCCCTCATTTTCTATTATTTGTCACTATTAAAAGAGTTGCTATAAATATATATGTATGTGTATGTCATTTTCCTTTTCTTTTTTTTTATTTCTTTGGGGATAGACTTAGTAGTGGAACTGCTGAATCAAAAATATGCATAGTTCTTTAAACCTATGGACATAAAACCAAACTGCTCAGGAGGAAGGAATTTGTGACCAAAGGAGAACTAGAGATCATTATTGATCACAAAATAGAAAATTTTGATTACATCAAATTAAAAAGCTTTTGAACAAACAAAACTAATTGCAAACAAGATTAGAAGGGGAAGTAACAAATTGGGAAAACATTTTTACAGTTAAAGGTTCTGATAAAGGCCTCATCTCCAAAATATACAGAGAATTGATTCTAATTTATAAGAAATCAAACCATTCTCCAATTGATAAATGGTCAAAGGATATGAACAGATAATTCTCAGATGATGAAATTGAAACTATACCCACTCATATGAAAGAGTATTCCAAATCACTACTGATCAGAGAAATGCAAATTAAGACAACTCTGAGATATCACTACACACCTATCAGATTGGCTAAAATGACAGGAACAAATAATGATGAATGCTGGAGGGGATGTGGGAAAACTGGGACACTAATGCATTGTTGGTGGAGTTGTGAAAGAATTCAGCCATTCTGGAGAGCAATTTGTAACTATGCCCAAAAAGTTATCAAACTGTGCATACCCTTTGATCCAGAAGTGCTACTACTGGGCTTATATCCCAAAAAAATACTAAAGAGGGGAAAGGGACTTGTATGTGCCAAAATGTTTGTGGCAGCTCTTTTCATAGTGGCTAGAAACTGGAAAATGAATGGATATTCATCAAATGGAGAATGGTCGGGTAAATTATGGTATATGAAGGTTATGGAATATTATTGCTCTGTAAGAAATGACCAACAGGATGAATTCAGAAAGGTTTGGAGAGACTTACATGAACTGATGCTGAGTGAAATGAGCAGAACCAGAAGATCACTATACACTTCAACAATAATACTGTATGAAGATATATTCTGATGAAAGTGGATATCTTCAACATAGAGAAGATCCAACTCACTTCCAGTTGATCAATGATGGACAGAAACAACTACACCCAGAGAAGGAACACCGGGAACTGAATGTAAAGTGTTAGCACTACTATCTTTCTACTCAGGTTACTTATACCTTCGGAACCTAATTCTTAACGTACAACAAGAAAATTGGATTTACACACATATATTGTATCTAGGTTATAGTATAACACACGTAAAATGTATGGGATTTCCTGTCATCTAGGGGAGGGAGGGGAAAATTTGGAAAAATGAATACAAGAGATAATGTTATAATAAAAAAATTACTCATGCATATGTACTGTCAAAAAAAATTTTATAATTGTAAAATTAATAAAAAAAAAAAAGTAAGCATTCTTTCCACCATACTATCCTCAGACTAAAAGATGCATTCCGGATAAAATCTGAAAAAGGAGCTAGAAAAATGAAGAGAGGCAGTTGGCCAAAGACGGTTTTTAGATATCTATGACTAAGTGACAATTCTCACAACCGTTAAAATCTATGAAACTGCTATCAGACCAGCTATTTTTAAGCAAATACCTTGCACTGGAGTAGTAAGGACTTCCTTCTTCTTCAAATCTCTTAATGATAGGTTCCTTTAAAGCAGCTTCATCTTCACTGGAGAACTGAAAGAAAAAGAAACTCAGGTCCATTCTATCAACTATACTATATGGTGAGAGGTCTGGTTTAAAGACTCTGAAGAACAAAATGACTACACATTATAAGACAAGTTATTATGCAAAATCATTCATATCATTTAACTTCTCAATACTCTGATGTAATCACATGTCTAATTATTTTTTTAAAATCATTGTAAATTTGTTAATCTTTCTATGAGTGCTACCTGTTGCTGCTACAAGGGATTGTGTAAAAAGCTGGGGACTCAGAAACAAAACAGTCCCTGCCCTCAAGGAACTTATATTCTACTGGGGGGCAGAGGATACAATATAATTTGAAAACAGGAAAAAAAACCACTAATGGAGAGAAAGGCCTCAAAATAAGCTAAGAAATCTCAGAAGTGCAAGTGCAGCAGGAGTACATTCCAGAAAATGAGGGATAATCTGCAAAATCTGCAAAAGGAAGAGAGGAGAAGATAAACTTGGAGAATAATAAGTGGGCCAGTCTGAATAAAAATGTATGTGGCATAAAATAACATGGAATGAGTCTAGAACGGTAGGGTAAAGCCAAATAAATAATAAAAGGCTTTAAAAGTTAAGCTGCAACTTTTCTATTTATACTAGAGGAAGTGGTGTACTGATAAATGTTTAACACTACAAAAATAATTGTATAATACGCACACATGCACATGTACAGGCAAAAATTTATCAAAAATATTCCTGGTATAAAGAATCCCTAGCATACAATTTACAAATAATAATTAAACATATAATACTCTTTATTGTATGTGTGTGTATATATGTGTATATATATATATATATATATATATATATATATATATATATATATATATATATATATATATATATATATATATATATATATATAATTTATTCTCACAGGATGTTTTCATTGATTTTCACCAAATTTTTATGTACCCAACTTATGATTGCAAATCAACCACAATTTAACAACTCTGCTAACTCTTTTTCCAATAAATATAATGTCATTAAACCTGATATGTCATCGACTATTAGATTATTTCTTACCCTCATAACAAATTACATTAATTACACTGAAACCTTTTCAGTACTCCTGAACACAGTAGTGCTAATTATCCTTTGAACTTTTTGTATAATTGCAGATGTTCTGATATTGTTTGAGACTACATTATGTACAAAATCCTGAAAATTGTTCAAATCAATTTCATGTGTTAAAATTTCACTTAACTAATAAAATTTTTCACTGACTATTCATGGGATAGTTAGTTCTTCATAAGTCATAGTAGATATTCTAATAAATCAAAATAATTTCAAGTGCTTTTATAATTTTTATCTGATAAAAGACAGAAGTTCAATGTGTTGAATGATATTTCTAGTAATATATTCCTAGAAAGAACATTAAATATATTATTTTTACTACAAGGAATATCTCTAAATATTTCTGATTTAACCAAATCTTCAAACTGAGATTGATGTTCTCTAGTATGAATCTTTAAATTTCCCAAAGTTCTTAAGATATGTTTGAGCAACTTCTGAATGTTAATAAATTGTTAATAAAAATGTTAATCACTAAAGCAAAGTCTTAACAAAAAATAATGTTAATTAATTGCTTTTCAAAACCAGAATAATCAAAAGAACAAGAAAATGCATGAAACACAGCATATGCATACCATACATTAGTTGCAGCTCATAACCTACATGACACCCATCTTGGTCCCAATAGTGTATCCATACTAAAAACTCCAAATTATTTAGTTAAAATTTTGAATTCTGTTTAATTTTTTCATTAGATTGGTAACAAAGAGAAAAAAAATTTATTCAGAAAAAATTTAAATGATTAGTTTATTTTAGTTGAGATATTGAAATATCAATTAATATTTATAAGCAATGATTAAAACAATGCAAAATGATTCTTTTAGAAGAATTTTCTAAGAACTTATAACTACTCCAGATCTTCTTCCCTCCCCGTATTAGCAGCATCAGAAGAAAATTCAATTAAATTCACTTTCAAATATTCATCATTAAAGCCACAACCATTTAAAGAGACAAAGTATTGAAAACATACTCTGCTATGGTTACCATGAATTACTCAAAAAGAATAAAAAACATTACCAGTGCAGAGCTGGCTGAATTGCCCACTGTCCACATTTAACAACTGGCTCATTAAATCCTTGAAAAAGTAATGATTGGTTTTCATGAAATGGTACAAACTAGTTCTAGCACACCACTGTCTATATGAAACAGGAAGCCACTGAAGGTTAGTTAACACAAAAGAGTGCTATGATCAGACCTGAGCTCTGGAAAACTCTATGGAAGACCTATTAAAGAAGGAAGTACCAGAAGTAAGGATTCTAAACAGACTATGACAAGAATCCAAGCAAGAGATAATAAAGGCTTCTAAAGTAGAGAAGTAGACCATGTAAACAGAAAGAAGACAGACTTTAGAAATGTCATAAAGATTCAATGTAATCATTTTTCAGTAGTACTCAACTCTTTATGACCCCAGTTAGGGTTTTCTTGACCAAGATACTAAATGCTGTGCCATTACCTTCTCCAGCTCATTTTATAGATGAAAAAACTGAGACAAATAGGTGTTACACAGTTAGTAAGTATCTAAGGTCACATTTCAACTCAAGAAAGTAAGTCTTCCTAACTCTAAGCTCAGTACTCTAAGCACTATGGCACCACCTAGTTGCCCTTGTCATAAAGGTAGGTATCAGATAATAATAAGAAACTATCAAATATTTAATTAATTTTTTAATTGAGATAACAAAAAAATTTAATTGAGAGTAAAAAATATAATTGAGAATAAAAAAAAAACATTCTATTTGACCATATTGAATTAAGAGTATAATTCACCTGTAATAAATGCAGAATCCTCCTAATTGTCATATCCTTGAAAATGTTTTAAATAGGAATATAAATCTAGAATTGAAAAGGACTACAGAGGTCATCTAGTCTAATGCTCTCTTCTTACAAATGAGGACACTGAAGCCCAAGGTCACATAGTAATAAATTCATTTTGAAGGATGATGAAGGTTACTACATATCTCCTGACAGAGGAGGAATGGAATCAAGGTGCAGATTGAAAAACGTATTTTTTGATATAATGTGTAGAATTGTTTTGATTACCTGTGCATCTCTGTTACAAAGATTAATTGTTTCCTTTTTTGGGGGATGGTGGAATTAGAATGAGAAAGAGAAACTAATGATAGTGTTGGCCCCTTCCCAGCAAAAAATAAAAAAGAGGAAGAAAAGAGGATGATTGAACCATTTTTAAGTGTGCAGAAGAAAACAGAAGGAAATTCAAAGAAAAATGAGATCATTTGTTGTTGAATTTTCTTTTTAAAAAAGTTATGTGTTTAACTCTTTCTATTTTACATTGTATATAAAAATGTTATTTTTTGGTATTTGTAAAGTTCAGAATAAAAATTTTTAAAGAGGATTTTTCTGTTCTTCTATTTGTTTGTATTGCTTTAAAGTATTTAGACATAAAAGACCTTTGGTAGTAAAATTTTGGAAGATGGGCAAAAATTTGCCACAGCTAGAAAAAACAAATGAGTTCTTGAATCATTCTTCAAAATGAGCTTTTCTTTTATATTACTGAACAATGGATTCATTAGTTAAATGAATCTGAAATAAGAGAATCTTAAAGCCTCTTAGAGCTTTCTGTTTCCTGCATAAATTGATCATAAATATAAGTGATGAATAGTGAGGAGGGGAAGGATAAAGGAAAGGGAAGAAAAGAGAGAGAGGAGTAAGTGGAGGAGAAAAAGAGTTACAAGAGAAGCTAAATCAATTCTGGCAGTCACTCATATTGAGAAAAAAAACTTTCTGACTGAGAAGTTTCAGAAACATGCATAGTCAATCATGTTACATCTTATTACTAAAACTCAACACTTTTAAGTGTCATAAGTAAAAAAATTATTTTAAAACTTCAGCAGAATCTAATAGAAATATAAAAATAAGAAACCTTTCCTTTTTATTTGGTATGTCAATAAGGTTCCACTACTGTTTCAAAGCACCCTTACGTATACCTTTAAAGCTTAATAAAATCTTCAGTTTTCATCATTAACTAACATCATTAATATATATTAACTCTCCTACTCTTCGCATGCTTAAACATATTGTAAAGCAAAATTAAATAATACCAATTAAATTTATTTAAATCTTACTAAGTACAAAATATTAAGATACAATTAAACTCTATTATGCTTCATGCCCTAATTTTCAGAAGTTTTCTTAGAAATTCTAAAAGTTTTGCAATTGAACACTGCCATTGAAAGCAGTGAAAAATAAAAGGATTTTTTACCTCTTTCCCTTCTCTCGCTTTCTGGTCTCTTGCTATTGTGGCTAAAACATTTGCAGCTTGTTCTCCTCCCATCACTGAGATGCGAGCATTTGGCCACATGTAGAGAAATCTTGGACTTAAAAGAAAAAAGTAGTTAAATATAAACAATGTAGAACAAAAAGATCTTTTTCTACCTAAAAATGGTAGGTAAATTTATTCTTTTTCTTCAAATATAGTAAAAGTCTTTGTTGACTTTTTTATTACTTATCAACTCCTTAAATTATACTTGTACATAGAAGCAACATGAAAATCTTAAAATGCTTCCTTTTTTATTCCCTTTCCAAAAATCTAATAAATAATTCTCTGTTCAAGAGGCAAGAGACATTACATTCTGATCAACAATTATAACAATTCAAATTTCATTACTATCAAAACAAAAATCTGAAAATAGCAAAAGTTACTCTTAGTATAGAGATAAAAGAAATATTCTCTAAGAAGCATAAAAATAGCAATTAAAAATAAAGCTTACAACACATGCTTCAGGAACTCTTTCATATAACATTCAGTTTCACCCCAACACATAATAATACAGACAGCAGGCTTGGAAAATCAAATTCATGTCAGGACCAGTTCATATTAAAAACCAGTTTGAATAAAAGGACACATTGTAGACAAATGGGAAGAAGTAGTCTGTTTCTGTATTTGCCCACTTACGAGTATGATCTGCCACACATTCCATAATTTCCAGCCCCATAAGATCCTCCAATGATGACGGTAATTTTAGGTACATTGGCACAGGCTACAGCAGTCACCATCTTGGCTCCATCTTTTGCTATTCCTCCAGCTTCATATTCTTTACCAACCATAAATCCTTAAGTAAAAGAACAGAAACAGAATCTCAGGATGATGAAATTAATGAACAAAATACTGCCACATAATTCAATAAACATTAATTAAGCACCTACAACGAATGGAAGGAGATGGAGAGGGAGGGAGACAAATATGTAACACAAGGTTTTGCAAGGGTGAATGCTGAAAACTATTTTTGCATATATTTTGAAAACAAAATCCTATTATTAAAAAAAATAAAAATAAATATTTTTAAAATGATAATAAAATAAAATCTAAAATCCTAGTAAAAACGAAAAAAAATGAATGGGTGTCAACTTTGGAAGCTAACTTCTATCCCTGGGGATCCACATGTGGCCCTACATTTTTTGAAATTTTTTGTTCTGACATTTACCAAGTCTAATGATAACATGAAGTTGTGAGAGACTGCTAATATGTTGGACAAATGAATAAGGATCAAAAAAATATTTATATAATTTACAAATAAGAGATTAATATCATAAGATTAAATTTAAAAGGGATATATATAAAATCCTAAATATGGGTTACAGAAAATCGACTCCAGAAGCATGAGGAGCCAAGAGGTCTGGTAGAATATAAGTTCAATGATATAATATGGCAGCTACAAAAGCAAATGATTCTTTAGACTTCCTGAACAGAGGCATCATTCCTGGAACAAAAGAAGAAAGAGTTCTGATGAATTTTGCCTAGAGCAAATGATACTTGGAACATTTGCTTGTGTTGTTGTGTTATACTTGAAGAAAAGCATTGAATATATAGTTTCAAAGAAAAGGAAAATAAAGGCCTTCAGGTCAAATATATAAGAATCATTTAAAGAAATTATGAATTTCTGCCCCCATTTATTACAGAGATTTATCAAAAGAACTAAATTTTCTAGTTTTAAAAACCAAATGGAATAATATATTATTTCATGCCAATATAACATTACTGAACTTGGTGTTCAAAAATTACAGTCCTCTTAGAAGAATAAAATAGGTTTCCAATTTCTTTTGTAATAAATAATTCATATGACATATAGAGTGATAGTCAAACAACCTGAGAAAGGTATTTCCTTCATTAAAAAAAATTGTCAGACAATCATGTTTTCGTCTTGATGAAGACAGTACAATATAGTTGTCTGAGGAAAAAAAACTATGGCAAGTGAGTCTGGGGTTTCTGGTATTAACTAGCAGAGTTTAAAAATATTAATTATAGCTTCAAAAATGCCCTCTTTAAACTTAGATGAAATAAAAATGAATGTTTTATAGAGACATAACAAGTCGAAATTTTTAAGTAACTGACAAAGTCAAACTGCAAACAGTATGCTACTTCTTATTCAAAACTCAAGGAAAGATGTGGTAACATTAGAGATACCCTCTAAATCATTCTTTTATTATTAGCATTGAAGAAATTTCTAGACCACTTATGTATTATTCATTATAACACAATAGATATGTACCTATATAGTAGGTCACGAAAGAATAATTATTTTCCTCATAGTATTTAAATAGTTCTTTTGGATAAAAAGGTTTCATTCTAAAAGTTCATGAGTTAAGTCATCTGTTCAACACATATAATTTCCTTTCCAATGAAAATAATGTTATATGGTTCCTAAGTAAAAGTCTCTTTAAAAAAAATAATGTGGTTTTCCAATGAGATCAAAGAAAAAAAGAATTCATATATACAAAAATACTTCTAAGTAGTATTTTTTGTGGCAGCAAAGAACTGGAAACTGAATGGCTGAAAATTTGGGCATGCTTGAACAAGCTGAAGTATATGATTTCAGAAAAAAAAGTTATTAACTGATACAAAAAAGTGAGCAGAATTAGGAGAATACTACACACAAGAAAGCAATAGTGTAATGATAATCAACTGTGAAAGACTTAGCTACACTGATCAATATAATGATTCAAGGCAATTGCAAAAGACTCATGATGAAAAATTCTATCTCCAGAAAGAAAGCTGATGAATTCTAGTACAAAACAAAGGATATTTTCCCATTTTATTTTTCTTACTTTTTTGGCAACAAAATTAAGATAGAAATATATTTTGTATTATTTCACATATATAATGGGTATCATTTTGCTTGTCTCCTCAATAGTTAAAGAAGAAGTTGAAGAAAGGGAGAGAAATTGGAACTCAAAATTTTAAAAATGAATGTCATGGGGAAGCTAGATAGTGCAGTAGATAAGAGTATCAGCCCTGAATTCAGGAGGACCTGAGTTCAAAGCCAACCTCAGACATTTAACACTTCCTAGTTGTATGATACTGAGCAAGTTGAGCAAGTCACTTAAGCCCAATTGCCCCCAAAATATTTTTTAAAATAAAAATTAATGTTAACAAAATTAAATGAAGATAAAAAATTTAAAATAATAATACACCATATGGCATATGAAAAATGATAATTTTACAATAGCATTTTTGTTTAACAACAATAGTAGTATATATAAACCAAATTAAATGATGAATTTTAGGTTTAATTAGAAAATGACAAAAAAATGGCAACTTTCACAGATATTCTTAAGGGAATTTCTGGGTACCTTTAAGAATCTTAAAGGATGAAATTGGTAGTTCTTTAATAATGATTCATAATGACTTCGCTTTTCCTAGACATATATCTATTCTTCTTTTCCCACAGAACTACTTAAGCTTATCAATCATGATTAGATTAATAATATAGCTCACAGAGGGAATAAAATTTATGTTACCCCTAGTGAAAGAAGGGAGGAGACAACCATTTATTAAATGCCAATATGTGCCAGGCACTGTGCTAATCATTTTACAATTATCTCATTTGATCCTCACAACAACCCTGGGAGTCACACTGCTTCCTCCACACCAAGCAACAAGCGGGATTTTGCCAGCTCAAGGAAGCTGGTTTCCTATGTAGAAAATGGAGGAGTTGGAAAAGCAGCCTCAGTGGGAATGGAGAGATGAGGGCATTGTCATTGACTATTCATGCACATTGTGTACATAAAACCTTGTTCTCAGGGGCAGCTAGGTGGTGCAGTGGATAGAGCACCAGTCCTGAATTCAGGAGGACCCGAGTTCAAATCTGGTCTCAGACACTTAACACTTCCTAGCTGTGTGACCTGGGCAAGTCACTTAACCCCAGCTCAAAAAATAAAAAAATAAAAATAAAATAAAATAAAACCTTGTTCTCATATCCTCAATTGTTTATGCCCTCTTTCCTGCCCCTCCCCATCTGCAAATTCACATAAACAGATCAGACAGATGCGCTATATGTGTACAGATATTCTATTTTTATATATGTACATACATATGGTGTGTGTACATGTATACATAATTATTATGTATTAAAGATACATATAAAAAAGATATATGTACTTGTATATGCTTTTTGAATATGCTTATTAATGTAAATGCTGTCTCTTCCAATAGAATATTAGTTTATATATTAATTATATATTAATATAATATTATTTAGTTTATATTTAACATATTAACATGTATTAACAGTTTGGGGGGAAGGGGAAAAATTAAAAAATTTTTTTAAAAGCTTGCTGAATAATTTGCTATTCAGGTATTCATGATGGACAGGAGAAAGTTGATTCCTCAAAATTGTTAAGATTCAGGTAGAAAGTGTTATAAAGGCATTCTAACAAATCATCAAAACTGATCAAGGCATTTTCTCACCAGTAATATTCTGAAGAAAAAGAAGAGGAATCTTTCTTTGGCAGCATAATTGGATAAAATGAGTTCCCTATAAGAAGAAGAAAAAAAATTTAATATAATTATTATACAATTTAATTATCACTATAATTAATTGCAATTAGAAACAATTATAAATATATGCTTCCTTCAAAACAAAACAGGACAACCTAGGGGAAAAGACAAAAATTAACTCCACCTTATTTATCATGTTTAACAGCATATCAATAACAATATAGTTATGCTAAACGTTATTAATCCATTAGAAGTAATCTTTTTCTGATGTTGCTAATGAAATTATGCATCAACTCTCTTATAGCCACATTTTTAACATACAATACGTATATGCAAGACATCTGACCTACTGGAGATAAAGTCCTGAAGAAAGATTTTTTTTTTTTTATCCTTTTCTTGAGGGTTCGATAAAAGAGTTTTTGTGTAAAAATAACTAGTCATACTGTAGCTGGCTCCAAATTAAGAATGGCTTTTACATTTTTAAATACAATAAAAGTTTAGACAAAAATGTAAAAACCATTCTTGACTGTGGCTATACAAAAACAGATGGTGGAAGTTTTCCAATCCTGGTAACTTACCAATCAAGTTACTGACTTGGACAAATAAATCACCAGCTTTTTCATCTGTACAACACTTTCTTGATCTACAGAACATTTCTACACACACTATCTACCATCACAGGTAACCATGTTTCTCAATAAATGATATACAAAAGACACATCTGAGAATCATGATGCACAAAACTTGATTACTAATGGAGTACCTTCATATTTTAAGGTAATATGGGAAAATTAGCAATGTGACCAAAATCATGCCTGCTCCCTTCCCCCTCCCAATATGTTTTGGCGTCTGACTTGAATATTTCTGCTATTGGTGCCAATATTCTTTTAGTTAAAACAGATCTGAAATCTCAGGCATCTTGGATTCCTCTCTCCCTCTCCTCCCATATCCAATCGGTTGCCTCCAAACTGATTTTCCTGTCTCCAATGAGACATGAACTGGCTCCACATATCAATGCTAGATTAATCTTTCTTCCTTATATTTTGTTAGTTTTTTAAAACTTCAATATCCCTTCCTAATGATTTCTCTTCTACCCCTATACTACATGAATTGTATCTGACAATGCATGCCTTATTTCATACCCAACGCACTGCTACTGAGAGGTGGGAGGTATGCTTTACCATCAGTCCTTAGAAGTCATGATGACTTATTGTATTAATCAGAGTCCTGAATAATCTTCTTAATATAGAGTTCTCACTTAACTCCTATGCTTCCAATAGTTTTAAGTTCCTCACTAAATAAAATCCAAAAGTTTTAGCCTAGCATTCAAAGCCTCACAATCTACCTTTCTGGCATCATTTCACACTATTCTCCTCCATGCCCTATACATTGCAACAAAACTGGATTACTTAGTGATCTGTTAATACATCTCAAAACTCCCAAACTTCATAAAATGTTTTTTTCCACCAATTTCAGTTGAAATCCAACATATCATTCAGGGCCTAACTCAAATGTCAGTTCCTCCATGGTATTTTTTCTGACCACAATTGATCTTTCTCCTTTCTGAACTTATATACTTTGTTTATACCTCTCATATTCTATTTTAAATTATACTTTATTCTACTTTAAATTATAAGTAGACTCTGGAAACAACAAAATTAGGTTTCATCTTGTGTCTGACAGCTGTGGCTGTTGAACAAGTTTCTATTTCCCCAGGGAAATAAGAGAAGGGAGGAGACAGCATGAAAGTCAAAATTTTTAAAATAAAGAGATTAAAAATTGTTTTTACATGTCAATTGGAAAAAATATATTCTTCAAAGAAAATACATCTATTTTAAATAGCAGTTATACTATTAAGTGTTCTGTGAGGACTTCCCCAAAACTATCAGGTATGCTGCTATTTTCTTTCAGACGGTGTTCCAGACAGATTTGACAATTTGCTGCCTTATTTAGTGAGTATCAATAATGACCCTAAAATATATACCACACAACCAAATAATCCTGCTTGCCAATGCACATACTGAATTTTTTCATAGGTATAGTAGATACAGAACCAAATGAGAAAGCTGAATGTTTTAAAGTCTTTTCTCCCTATTTATTTTATTTTCATATTTGACTTTCAAAATAAATGAAAAAGACAAACAGAACACCTTTGAAAGTTATCTATAGAATTTATTAAATACTTTAAAAAAGCAAACTACCTAAATATTTGTATGTTTGCATACAATTCTTTTTCCTATGCGTATAAAGAAATGTTCAATTTATTTAGTTTATGTTAATTTCAGAATAAAAAGATAATTACCAAAACTAGTGATATTAAATTTAAAATGAAAGAAAATCTTGATAATCTTTTACATATTATTTACCTTCTTTGCAGATTCTGAGAAAAGAACACCATTGTTTCCAATAATTCCCACTGGGTAACCAAATATTCTGGCAAATCCTTAAAAAAAAAGTTGTGATATTTATTTCTGATCACAAACTGACATATGCTCAATGATACAGTTAATGCGAAAGAGCTAGTATAGAATGGTTAGTGTCACTCAGCTGTTTCTTTGACTAGAAAGTGGAAGGATTTGCCATTTCCTTATTCAGTGGATTAAAGCAAACAGAGGTTAGAAATTGTCTAAGGTCACACAGCTCATCAGGAAGGCCAGATTTCCATCTCATCTCTGCCACATGCTGCTGGATGACCCTGAGCTCACCACTTCACCTCTCAGGTAATTCTCTAAAATTAGAATTTGCATAAATGACCATCTGTGCCCCCCCCCCACAATCTCCTCACCAGAACACCATGTAGCAATGAAGTCATAGGTCTTGTCTCCAGCAAAAGTCAGTGTCATATTTTTGTTACCCATATTTAATTTTTTTTCTGTTTTAGCTTTAGTATGTTTTTTCAATAGGCATGTTACCTAGGGGGAAAAATTCAACTTTTATTTATATGTGACAGTTCTTAAATAGTTGGCTTAGATAAATTATGTTGGTTTGGTATTAAAATAAGCCTGGCATCTTAAAAGCCAATCTACATTCACCCTCATCATTGAAGTACTCGCAGTGTAAGCAGCTTAATCAACTACATTATCATGGGCTTTTTCCATATACAAATGGCCTGCCCAAAGAGGTTACTTTGAAAAAGCTAGTGGGAAGTCAAGCTGGGTAAGAAGCAAATTTACTCTAAGAAAAGAAACTTAACCTAGAAGAAACTCAAAGGTTATTACAAAGAAATGCCATAAGCAAAAAAAAAAAAAAAAAAAAAAAAAAAAAAAATCACAACTAAAACTAAGCTAAGAAACATCTCCTTCACAGCACACACATACACACACACACACAAGCACGCATGCATGCAAGCATGAACACACACACAAAAACCCCCAGTTCTCACCAAAGGAAGATACCTTACACAGTTCTAGAGGAAAAAAGACTAGCTGTTTTGAAAACCTAAAGATGAGGCTAACCCAAAGGCCCTGCAAGTGCTATAGTTTTCCAAATCAAGAATAAAAATGTCAATACTAATCTGTTACTCTCTAAAACCCAAATGGGAAGAGCCTGTAAGTAACACTGAATATCAGATGAAACTAGTTATGAAACAAATAGGCAAAACAGGACTTTGCATACTTAAGATCATTTGGGATGACTGAGGAGTGGAGTGGTATTTGCTAGTGATTTAATACTCTTAGGAGCAACTTAACTTTTTAAGAAAAATACAAGCCTACTGTGGTAGCTGCTTCCTCCTGGGGCAGGCAACAGATAATAATGCTGGGTCTGGAGTCAGAAACACCTGGATTCACATAGGACTTCAAACACCTATTAGCTATAAAACCTTGGACAAGTTACTTCTACTTGCTTTAGTTTTCTTTTCTGTAAAATGAGAATAACATCCCACTATAGAGATATTTATAAAGCATTTGCAAATCTTAAAGTATAATATAAATGCTAGTTATGCTAGATGTTCTATTTCCAACACCCTGGCCTAAGCCATAATTAACATTCATCTGGCTATCTACTCTAACCAGCAGGACAAATTCACCAGAGAGAGATAAGAAATGGGAAAAGAATAAATTCTCCAAAGAATATTGTAGAAATCCCTTTTGAACTTGTTCAAACCCACAAAAATTGAGAGGAATGTGTCCAATTGTTTATGCTATTATGAAGAAGAGAAGCCTCTGAATTTTATCTTGGCTACTTAGCCATTGGGACATATATTGTTCAAAAATTAATTTGAGCTGATAAAACCTATTTGTTCAAACATTAATAGAAATTGGTCATTTAAATACAAAAGTTCAAAATCAGTTTTAGAGTAAATTCTTTATCTTAAAATAGCCAAGTATTAGGATTTAACCAGGAATAGAAGCCTCTGTATTTTGTTTGTGCTTGATATTAAACCTAGTTTCTAAAGAGAAATGAAATGTTCTTCTTACCTACTTCAGCTTCAAGCTTTATCCAATATATTCAAGGTTTTGTTTTCTGTCATTTTGAGTCTAGCATTCAAGTTAGATATTATCCTACATTAGAAGCCAGATTTAATATTTTACTCTTTGAAAACAACTTTTAGAAATGCCTTTGTGCTTTTCAGATTGTGTTTATTGCCCAAGGCATGACAATCTATCTACCATGCACATCAACCCCACTGAGAACTAGTTAAAGTGTTTTTGAATTCTACATGCCGATGATGAGCAGACAGCCACAGACTCTTTCTTCCTCTTCTTCCTTATTCTTGTCCTAGAAAACCATCTAACCATAGATAGTTCCTACATCTATTGACTCCATGAACTCCAATATTTCAATACAATAAGTGACAAAAATACTCGAGATGCTATCAGAGTGACTTTGGAGTCCACTTCACATTCCATATATTTGAAGAAAATCAAAACAAAGAATTTCTATACCTGTGACTAAGGTATCGCCATAGAGGGCTTTAAATTCATCAAATCTGCTTCCATCCACAATCCTAGCAATGACCTAGAAGAAGAAAAAATAAAATCTTTATGGAAGATAATTTTTTTAAATTGTTATGTTCATGTTATTTTTAAGTAAGAAAAAAAAATTCACATTGTAGATGTCATTTTTCCAAATTCATGTACCCTCTATGGAGGTGACCAAGCTTTACCAGGATGCTCCAACCACTCTTATTTACCTTTATTATAAATAAGAATCATTATGCCTGCAAAGAATAAAATCAGGACTCCTCTTTTTGTAACTATGTGTCAGAAAAAGACACTGCCCAAACAAGTATATGGAAATTCTCAGGCAATCTCAGCTCCCAGATACACTCTAACCTCAACCAACATTTCCACCCCCATTACATAGTTTGCATTCTAGTAAAAGAGAATTATGTATTATACCTTAACATATTTAACATATATTGGTCTACCTGCCATCTGGGAGGGGGAAGGAGGGGAAAAATTGGACAAAAGATTTTGCAATCGTCAATGCTGAAAAATTACTCATGCATGTATCTTGTAAATAAAAAGCTATAAAAAAAGAGGATTATATATTACCCAGAATTTTTTTCACTCCTATGCCCTTGTTTACACAGTTCCTTGTGGCTGGAATGCTCTCCATTTAGAGCAATTCCACCCATGCTTCATGGCCTAGTGCAAATGCATGTTACAGTGATTGTAACTATGGTCTCCATGGATAAACTAGGTAATCATTTCCATTTTAGTAACACAGTCTTTTAATCAGTAAACAGTGTGAAAGATGCTGGATAGAAAGGCAAATGACCCTGCTCTTGAGGAAAATATATTCTAGTAAATGTAGGTTCACAAACAATGTGAGACAGGAAAGGTTATTTCTTGTTGACAATAATCAGAAGACACAAAGCTTGAAGGGGGTTACATTACATGGAGATTGAACACAGGGAAGACATTCCAGCCATGGAGAACAGTATGAGCAAAGACATGGGAGTAGGAAATACAGGGTTTAATCAGAATAGTAACTAGCCATTCAGGGGCACAGAACAAAAACACTCCAAACAGACCTGGGTCAAAGGACAAAATGTTCTCTCAAATTGGCTTTTTAAGGCAAACTGAGATTCCTGAAACACAAGGTTCTGCAATAGCAAGTTAGAGACCATAGGAGAGTGATCCTTGAGGGCTGTGATAAGAAGATGTAATGGGGTGGAGAAAGTCAAGGAAGGGCTTTCCTATCGTTCATCAGTCAAGGAAAGGAAATCCATAGATTCCAATTTTGATTAATAAACTTTTGGGGGGATTAAACTAGGATTTAAACTCAGTTGTTCCTAAGCTATAGCATATAAGTACTATCAGCACCCTTTAAATTATGATCACCCTTGGTTCACACCTATACTTCTGTAAAGGTCCTTAGGATAGAGTTATAGAAAATCCTATTTCTATTTATTTTTAAGGCACATGTATCTGTAGTCTTTAGGATTATACTAAATAATACATGATATATGCACAGTTGAAAGACATCCATCTTAATTACAAAAGATTTAGATACTGATGTGGAGTTTGGCAACATCTGTAATGCAATGCAGTTTAAAATAAAACCTCTTCTAATGGCACTTTGACATTTCAACTATTTATCAAAATAAAATAATGAGAAAAAACTGTAAAGTTGTCCACAGGCCCTCTCTGATATTTAACTTAAATGAAAAGCCTCTTTAGTCACAAATCAAGTTATTCCTGTCTCCAATCAAGCACAAATATACAACAACTGGAACTTTTTTTTGTTTTATTAAACAAGGATATATGAATTATAAAACCACCCTTACCTGCACCCTTACCTTCCTTCCTGACATAGCCACCAACCAATGGCAAAACAGATTAAATACATTTTAATTCTTCCCTGTTTTTAGATGTATATTAAAAGTATATTAAATATATATTATATATATAATTATATATAATAATTATAATAATATATATTATATAATATATATATTAAAAGTATTGTTTCTCATTAGAATGTACTTTTTTATTCATTTAGACAGGTTACATTATAGTTCTGCTTCAATTTAAAGCCATATCTAGGACAGTCATTCTGGCATCTGTGATCCCTAAAATGCCTCAGATAGAGCTGAGGCTGATAGAACATAAGTCTAAGATCTCTGAGCTGCAGAAGGGCTCAAAACTTCTGGGTGTACACATTATGTGTAGCACCAACATAATGAGATCTTAGAGGAAAAAGGGGAGGCTTAAAGAGGGGAGAATTAGAGCCCAGATTATAAATGGAGAAAACCTTTTCATGACAATCAATTGTGAGAGTGGATTTGTGAGTGGCTGCTACTCTTCTAGCTTGAGCAAGATATGGTAACCAAAAACAAAAAGCCATACCTCTCGGACATCAAAATTCCTCTTAAGATTATCTCCAACTATTCCATATATCTCATCTATAGGAAATAAAGGTTCTTCAGAAGGTTCTATAGTCACCTAAAATAATTTAGTAGAGTTATATTAATCACAGCTAAATTTAATTAAAATTAAACACTTAAATATAATATGACATAACATAATATAATCTTACATAACTACTGTGCCATATCATACTAACAGTACAATGAATTATCTTAAGTTCTGGAGAAACAAAGAAAAAAAATAAAATAAAAACCATTCCTAAGTTCAAGAAGCTTATGTTCTATTGGAAGAATACAATATGTAGTTGTAATGAAATACAGAAATGACTTCAAGGAAGAAAGAGTTCTAACATCTGGAGGATATGAAAAGGCTTCCTAGAAAAAGTGACACCTATATATACTCCTAAAGAACCTAAAGAAAACACAGATGATACTTTATGCTATCATAAATCTAACAACTAAAGAAGACACTAAAATATTTTCTAGCTAAAATGCCAGTTTGTATTCAGAGAGCTTAAGGAAGCATTACTTAATAATAGCATACTACACATCAGTGTAAATGAAAGGAATAACCAAAGAAAATCAAGCTTTGAATAAATGTAATTATCAACCTTGGGCCAACTCTCTTTTTGGAACAGAAGAGGACTATTACTGAAAAATGTTACAAACTTTCACAGAAGCACTATGTCAGCTGGGTATCCTACCTTTTTTTACAAGGGAAAGCTCACAATATTTGTTTACAGGTAAATGGGGTGGGAGTAATATCCAGAAATGACTACTGCTGAAACAAAAGGCATCAATAAAACTTACTTTAAAGAAAAAAATAGCATATACTCACTTCTAATTTCTTGTCATAGTTTAGACTCCTCACAACTTTCCTTGCCAAGTGAAGTGCATGACTGTCATCCAAAGCATAGTGATCAGTTACTCCAGACTTTCTACAGAATAAAATAAATTCAAAACGTCAACAGAAAAGAAAAAAGGAATTAAAAATGTTAACACTACACATTTTTCCTTAGCTAACATGAGGTCCCAAAATTAAAGCCAGATCATCTGAATAAATGAAATTAGACTTAAGTTAGAGGAATTCTTTGGGTATGACTATGATTTGGTTAGCGTTATCCTAGAGGAACTGGAATACTTGAAAGTTTTAGAAAGATGGTTCCCTAAGATAAAGAGCGGAAATGCTGGCCTTACTCTGAGGAGTTATACCCTCAGGCTATGTATTCAGAATCAAAGCCGGCCAATTTGATCAAAATCACCAAGCAGTGGATCTTTAAGGGACCCTAATCTACAATACTTGCCCAGACTTGTTCAGCTTTTATTACAGGTTTTACACAGACCAAAAATGGACTAAAACTGAAGTATATAATAGAAAATGAATGACAACCAATATGACTTAGTTACTTCAGATATTTTAGGTAGAGAATGGGTAGTGAGAAGGACAAAGCTAGTTGGAATAAAAGTCCAAGGTGTTGAATCAGTTTGTGGTAGTAGATTCCTATTGCTATGGTGCCCATGTGGGCAATATTGCATAAAAAACTTTAGGATCCATATGTATCTTCAACTTTTGTACATTTGACACTAGACAGTAACTATGGACTAACTTACAAAATGAGGTATACAAAAGTAAAATGGTAATAGCCCAAACATTTACCCCATTAGTAATTCCCTACAATTCTGTGACCTTTTGTGCTAATATCTCAATTTTAAAAATTGATTTCATACAGTATTCATTTTTCATAACACAAGAAATCTACAGTACCATAAATACTGGCCAAGGTAGAGAGGTTTACAGTAGGATAGCATATAATACAAAGAGCTCACACTGCTATCTGACATACTGGAAGGTAAAATTTGGGTTAAAAAATATTTTAGCTTTAAGATATTAGTACAAAAGGTGACATAATTCTACGGAATTACTACTGAGGAAAAATGTTTTGCATGTTACCATTTTTATTTTGCATACTGCATTATATGGGTTATTTCATGGTTATTGTGTTAGGAAAAGTACATTTCAGAATTAATGTTCTATTATAAAGAATTGTATACAGAAAAGTATGTTTTCAGCAAAAGGTTACAGTTTTTGGTGGTTGCAGGAATCCAAATCCATTTTAGATAGACTCAATGTATCAATATTCCAATTTTTTGTTCACTTTTGTGCTACTTTCTAGCAAGGTCACTCTTGTGAAAACTGAGGACTGACTACCTAGAGTAGTCATACTTCCCTATAACTTCCTATATTACATACATTCGTGTGTGTGTGTGTGTGTGTATATATAAACACATATATATAACTTCCCTATAACTAATATCATCCAAAGGATAGAATGTAAGTTAATAGGGAAAGAAATTGTTTCATTTTTGTCTGCTACCTGATTCCCAGCACAGTGCATAACACATATTAAATGCTTAATAAATACTTATTGATTGATTCATGTGACACAGATAACTGAAATACAGGTTAGAGGGCTAATAAATACCCTAACTTAAAAAACTACCTTCCCTAATTTATGTAGAATAATGTACATGAAAGTTAAATGACTATGTAATTACTCTAAAAATCAGTGGTCACACACAGTAGTTCTATCCCCACTTAATCAATCAGAAATTATGACAAAAAAAGTAATTTATTTTAAGATCATAAAAGAAATGACTGATTAAGGGCTAGTATCCAAGTTTCCCCCTGTGAGTTTTTCTGTGCAACACTGCCTTTGGGTTTTTAGGTGCTTTTAAAGATAATCCTAGCAGAGGAGGAAAAGAAGAATATATTCAGAAACAAATGTGGTACAACAACAAAAAGTATCAAGTTTTATTTATTTATTTTTTTAGACCCAATCATTCCAGGCGCCTCAAACATAAATCTTGATAAATTATTTTTTAAAATTCCAATTACAGATGACATACCTGTATATTACCTAGGAAGCAATACTAAAATATGTTTGGGACCAAGAAAAATTCTAGTAGAATATATCAGCAAGAATTTCAAAATTCCAAGAGACTACAACAACCCTGCCAAAGAAACTCCGCTTAATTTAATTTATAACTTTTTTACCTTAATAGAATGGATTAAAGAGTCAATGTAAATGGGGTAACTGTGATATTCTTAGACTTTTCATTCAAGTTTAGTTTTTAGTTTGTCATTTCAGACACATTAGTACTTCACCCATAGTCAGCCTTGGAATAGCAAACTTCCCCACCCCACCATACTACAAATGCCATCATATCATCAGATATGACTACTAATCTGCAAGAAAAGACCAAATCCAGCAAGAAAAGACCAAATCCAGCGAGAAATTTTTGAGGACTGTAACACTCTAACATGTTATTTTACAATATGTGCCTATAATTCTGTCACACAAATAGTCCATAATTATTGAATCATTACACTTACACAAAGAAATTTTTTAAAAATCAGTGTCAAATACATGTTTGTGAAATTTCCCTACTATATATTAATGCTATCATGAGGAAGAAATACTTGGAAAGATTGAACTACTTTATTTTGAATTTTTACCCAAGCCTCTCTATCACCCTCTTTGTAGTGGTGACTAATAGACAAAGAAAAAATATGCAGCTTAAACAGAAGAAACAGAAAGATCACAAGGCTCATCACATTGGAGTCTGACAGCCATCCAGAAGCATTTCACTCAAAGGTACCAATATGATAAAGCAGCAGTCATCAAAACCATTTGGTAATGACTAAAAAATAGAGATCAAACCTTTGATTCAGCAGTATTACTACTGGGCTTATATCCCAAAGAGATCTTAAAAAAGGGAAAGGGACCTGTATGTGCAAGAATGTTTGTGGCAGCCCTCTTTGTAGTGGCCAGAAACTGAAAACTGAGTGGATGCCCATCAATTGGAGAATGGCTGAATAAATTGTGGTATATGAATATTATAGAATATTATTTTTTTGTAAGAAATGACCAACAGGGTGACTTCAGAAAAGCCTGGAGAGACTTACATGAACTGATGCTGAATGAAATGAGCAGGACCAGGAGATCGTTATATACTTCAAAAACAATACATATATATACATACATATATATATATATATATATATATATATATATATATATATATATATATATGTATATATATACATATATACATATATATATATATATATATGATCAATTCTGATGGACGTGGCCCTCTTCAACAATGAGATGAACCAAATCAATTTCAATAGAGCAGTAATGAATCGAACCAGCTGTACCCATTGAAAGAACTATGAACTACCATTGAATGACTATGAACTACTACATAGAATTCCCAATCCCTCTTATTTTTGTCTGCCTACATTTTTTATTTCCTTCACAGGTTAATTGTACACTATTTCTAAGTTTGATTCTTTTTGTACAGCAAAATAACTGTTTGGACATGTATACATATATTGTATTTGACTTATACTTTAACATATTTAACATGTATTGGTCAACCTGCCATCTGGGGAAGGGCATTGGGGGAAGGAAGGGGAAAAATTGGAACAAAAGGTTTTGCAATTGTCAATGATGAAAAGTTACCCATGCATATATCTTGTAAATAAAAAGCTATAATAAAAAAAGTAAATTTAACAAAAAGGAAATAGAGCAGTTGATCGGTGAAATAGGTTAGGTTTACAAAACAAAATAATCAATGACTATAGCAACCTAGTATTTGACAAACCCAAACAACCCAGTTTTTGGGATAAGAATTCACTATGTGACAAAAACTGCCAGGAAAATTGGAAACTAGTATGGTGGAAACTAGGCATTGGCCCATACCTAATACTGTATACCAAGATAAAATCAAAATGGGCTCATGATCTAGACATAAAGAATGATGTTATAAATAAATTAGATGAACATAGGATAGCTTACCTCTCAGATCTGTGGAGGACAAAGGAATTTATGACCAAACCATTGGATCCAACCATTCTGGAGAACAATTTGGAACTATACTCAAAAAGTTATCAACTGTGTATACCCTTTGTTCCAGAGATTTTAAAGGAGGAAAAGGGACCCACATGTGCAAAAAATGTTTGTGACAGCCTTCTTTGTAATGTCTAGAAACCAGAAACTGAATGGATGCCCATCAACTGAAGAATGACTGAATAAGTTATGGTACATGAATATTATGGAATATTATTGTTCTGAAGGATATAACCAACAGGACTATTTCAGAGAGACTTGGAAAGACCTACATAACTGATACTAAGTGAAATGAGCAAAACCAGGAAATCATTATACACGGCAACAAGACTATTCAATGATGATCAATTCTGATGGACGTGGCTCTCTTCAACAATGAAATGATTCAAACCATTGCCACTTGTTCAGTAATGAAGACAGCCATCTACACCCAGAGAGAGGACTGTGAGAACTGAGTGTGTGGATCACAACATAGCATTCTCACTCTCTCTATTGTTGTTTGCTTGTATTTTGTTTTCTTTCTCAGTTTTTTCTTCCTTCTTGATCTGATTTTTCTTGTGCAGCAAGATAATTGTATAAATATGTATACATATATTGGATTTAACATATATTTTAACATATTTAACATGTACTGGACTACCTGCCATCTAGGGGACGGGGTGAAGGGAAGGAGGGGAAAATTTGGACCAAAAGGTTTTGCAAGGGTCAATGTTGAAAAGATTCCCATGCATATGTTTTGTAAATAAAAAAAATTTAATAAAAAATATATATACCAATATGCTGTCTTCCCCAGGATTTGGAACCATTTCAACAACGGATAATCACAGCAGCAGTGGTAATAGTGGAGGTAGTAGTCATAGTAGATCTATTTTGGATGGGGCTTTCCCAATTCATATATATTATCTCAAAAATCCAAATAAGCACGCAAGTATCATCACACTGTACAGATGAGAAAAACAGACTCAGACACTCACCAAAAAGCACACAGCCAGCAAATGCCAACATCCCTTCCCTGCCCCCAAACCCAAAGTGTCTCATATAAAATATAAATACATTCATTCCATGAGAATTTTTAAGCACCTGCTACAGTGGTAACCAAAAGCAAAAATGAAAACAATCCCTGCTCTGAAGGAGCACTGGGGAAAAACAATATGAAAAACTCCATTGGGGAAAACAAATATTCAAAGCAACTGCAAATTAACTTCTCAGGGAAAGAAAAGTGTCCTTGAGAAAATCAGCATCAAACAAGTTGATACATGTGATACAAACTGAGCTTTGAAAGAAATGGAATTCTAGAAGCTGAAGGAGTACATTCTGGGCATGGGAAACAGCCTGTGTAAAGGTATGGGAAAAGGAGATGAATTTGATTAGAATATACAGAGGAAAAAAAAGAATATACAGAGGATAAAAGAAAGAAATATATATAATAAGGCCAGAAGATGGGCTGGAGTCATATTGAAAACAGTCTATCCAAATGCCAAACAGATAATAAGTTAGTATTTTTCCTGGAAGCAACTGAGAGCCACTTGAACTTTTTGAGCATGAGAGAATGACACAGGAATTATCTGTACAGAGGAATATTACTCTGGCATCTATGTAAAGGATAGCCTGGACCTCATACCTAAACTAGCTATCATCTATAATCTATGTTATCCTTCAAAAGGTAAAACAAGTAACAAGGGAAATTTGCTGTTTAGTATCTGACAGTCTCACCATCAAAGAACTCTGCTGAAATAGAAATTATAAGAATCTTAGAGGGGAAATAAATACCTCATTTTAGATATTTGTTAAGGAAAAAAATAGGAGACATCCTGTACTTTTGAAGAACTGATGTCAAGGAATTAAGAGACTAAACAAGTAAGAAACCACTGACCAAAATTCCACAGAAAAAAAAGTTACTTCAGTAGAGCTAGGAAGTTCTCAGAAATTAGTTTGAGAGGTTTTTGGGGGGGCAGAAGGGTGAGAGAGAAGGCAAAGAATGGTTTTCCATATTTTGCCCAAGCTTTTCACCTTGGGCATCTATTCATGGACCTCATCCCAATGCTGATCAACATGTAAGCTTTAACTTGCTCCATTTTTGCAATCTGAACTGTTTCAGCCCTCCTTCAGAAACTAAGAAGCCCTCCAACTCCAAAAGGCTCACTATAATGGTGCTAGCTTTAGTACACACACCTGATTAGCTTTAGTGCTACTGCAGCTCAGAACTCCAAGGGATCTACCAGCCTTGGCTTCCCCAAAAGCAAAGACATCACACTCAGACTCAAAAATGAAATTCTAAAGATAAAAACCAATTCAATGAGGAGGAAAAGGAAGAGCTGCTTAAAGGAACTCGCTGACCAATTTAGATTTTTAGAAGATTCATATGGAGGATGGAACCAAGAACAAGTAACTAAGGAGAGTAAAGTCCTGTAAGAACAGTGTTATGATGACTAAAGTTTGAAATGAGCTGAAGCTGTTGATGAATTTTAAAGAATTTTTATTTCCCTCTTTCTGTCAAAGGTACCAGTCATCTTTCAATCACCTAGGTTCAAATCATCCTTGACTTCTCAATGTCTCTTATCACACATTTCCAGTAAGTTGCCAGATACTGTCATTTCTACTTTGACAAACATCCCTCACTAATATTCCCTTCTCTCCACTCAAACAGCTGCCACCCACATTCAGGCTCTCACAACCTCTACTCCTGCAACAGCCTTCTAACTGGTATTGCAACATCATCTCTCCCAACTCCAATCCAAATTCCACAGTTACCAATAATTTTTATTGCAGGCTGAGCTAACTATATTACTCAATTATACTCAATAAATCCCAGTCATTTTCTACTAGGATCAAATATAAACTGTTGTGTTAAGCATTTATGTCTCTTTGCTAGCTGCTCTCCCCTATTTTTCTAACCTTATTACACATTACTCCCCTTCATACACACTATAGATTATTAGCCAAACTGGCTTTCTTACTGTTGCTCACACAGAACTTCATCTCCTATTTTCATACCTTGTACTAGCTGTTCCTCAATACATGGAAGTACATTCCTCACTTCTATCTCCTGAAGGCTATAGTTTCTTTTGTGGCTTAGTTCAAACATTACATGAAACTCTTTCTAATCCTCCAGCTGCCTGGGCCTTCCTTCCCATAAATTATCTTGATTCTTTTTTGGATACCTTTGTATGTACTTCTATTCTGACTAAACTGTAAGCTCCATGAGCAGATTATTTCACTTTTGTCTCTATCCCCAGTTCAGTGAGCTAATACTTGTGAACTGATTAATTCTTTAAAGATATCAAAATGCTATTTCAACTATACTTGGAAAAAAAGGATTTTTTAAAAAGACAAGAAACACTGCTCAAAGCAGATAGGAAGATCATAGCAAACAAATGAAAGAAATTAGGCAAAAACTACTCAAATGTGATTTTGATTCTATTTTATCTTCAACAACAAAAAAAAAAAAATTAGACCAAAAGGACAAAAAAGCAAATATGGTACTGAAACCCAAAACACACAGAGAATGAAAGACAAGCCTAACTAGTCTTGATGAATTCAAGTCACCAAACTCAGATAAATTGCATCCTAGAATATTGGAAAAAAATTCACAGATGAAACTGCTAAAACACTATCAATGATTTTTGAAAAACATAGATAATAGCAGAAGTACTAAAGGACTAGAGATAATATATTCCATAATCCATTGAGCCGTAATGCAACTAATCTGGATAATGACCACAGAATAAATACCTTAACCACAAGCATCCCTTTTACTTGAATGGTTTCATATCTTTGCCTTGCTCTATGGGTTCCCTAAATACCACTCTTCTATCTCTTGGTCATGGAGTGACAATCAAATCAACAGTATTATTGCTATTGCAAAAGGATGTGACAATCTACTTATTGTCCTATTGCACTCAAAATCCCTTTGATTCATAAAACTAACCCTAAGGAAGCTATGTGACCAGTGGAACATTTTTCTTTTTCTCTACCCCTCTTCCAAATCCCAGGCCATTTGGATGAGCCTGGTAGTTAAAAATTCTAGTTCTTAAAGTAAGATGGAGAACCAAACAGGCATCACCACTTGCCCTGTCATTGTAACCAATGCCTCCTAGACTTATTATGTCATCTCCTTAAATGCCCTCCAAACACAGGAGAACTGTCATCTGTCCTACTAATATGCCCTTAGGACTCCTGGGCCTTGGCACCTTGTCCTCTTTAGGCCTTCTGGCCCTTTCTATCTAGCTCAGAAATTAGCTCTTTTTTATGTACTGAATCCCTCAATTAGATTATACACTCCCTGAGAACAAGTGCTGTCTTGTTTTTCTGTTTATATCCCCAATACTTAGGATAGTGATTGCCAAGTGCTAAATAAAACCTTTTTATTTTTTATTTATTTTATTTATTTTTATATTTATTATATTTAAAAGGAAATTCCTTTTTCTGGCTATCACTTTCTAGCTAGCACTCATACTCATGCAGTCACCCATCTTCTCCCATGTCCCCATCTCACACTACCTTTCTTGCACTATGTCTTATAGAACCCACATTCTTCAGGTAACAAACTGTCCTTCATATTCAACATGTCATTCTAAAGATCCTACCATCTCCTTGCAATTGAGGAAACTTAGCTTCTATTCCCCACCCTGTGCCCATAAAATGATGTATCCCTGGCCACTGAGTAGACCTTCAAAGATGCCTCTCAACACACCAAACCAGGAGGAAGATGTGACGTTCTACTTGCATCTCACTACTATTTTCAGATTCTCCCAGCTTCCCACCATCACTCTGGAATCTCTCCTGCTCTGAGCTTCACTCCATTTAGATATACTACTATATCCTAGTAGCTACTCTCTATTGGTCTTTTAGATCATTCTTTATCTTTTCTCAAGGTGTTATGCAATCACACTCTTATAACTAGAGACTTCAATTTACATTATGATGCCCTTCAAATACAAACTTGCTTTCAGTAATATATTTTCACTAGGATGCAGTTCCAAACAGGAATGATAATGCCCTTAATCTAAGCACAACAAACATGTTCCAACTTCCACTACACATAATTATATTCCCCTGTCTGATCATAACCATCTGTCCTTCCACTATTCCCTGTATATTCCCCACCACCATCCTAATCTAGTCTTTACAATGCACTGTCATCAGTGCATGGAGTAGTCATTGCAATCTCCAGTCATTATATCCCTCTCTGATTTCCCAGGCCATCATCTCTGCTCTGGCCTCACTTTTTGACCCTATAGCTAACGAATTCAAGTTAATTTTCCTTTACTTTTTTCCTACTGTCCCTCATTTCTTTCCAAATTTTAGTGTTATATTGCTCCTTTTATCCACTAATAGAGGGAGTCATATCTGTGCTAAGTTCACTGAAAATTTTTATTTTCTGTTTTTTGTGATTTCTTGATTTATGCTCTCTCATCTTCTGATTTATGTTCTATAATCTTAACTTGGCCTTCACTGCTATGCCTCTTCTCTTCGTATCTATTCCAAACCTCTTCTTCTTGATTCAAGCTCCCCATCATTTTCTCTCAGCAGAGAATCTCATTAAATATATCACTGAGGACAGCTAGATGGTGCAGTGGCTAGGGCATGGGTCCTGAAGTCAGAAGAACCTGAATTAAATTCTAGCCTCAAATGACTTAACACTTATTAGCTGTGTGACCCTTGTCAAGTTACTTAACCCTAATTGCCTCATCAAAAATAAATACACAAATATTTCAATGAAAAGAAAATCACCTCCCCATTACTCCCTATTCTCTACTCTTTTGCTCCAATCTTAGAGATAGTTTTTCTACTTGTAAAAACCAAGCTTTCTTGTACTCCTAATTTTATCTCCTCTCACATACTGCCTTTGGGATTTTGTCCTCTTTG
Source organism: Sminthopsis crassicaudata (assembly GCF_048593235.1). Taxonomy (NCBI): domain Eukaryota; kingdom Metazoa; phylum Chordata; class Mammalia; order Dasyuromorphia; family Dasyuridae; genus Sminthopsis; species Sminthopsis crassicaudata. The sequence continues at coordinate 576,170,600 of NC_133617.1, read as the reverse complement.
CCTAATTTTCAATTGCTTCTTCAATCTCTCTTTCTCCATTGTCTTATTCCCATTGCTTATAATATACTTATCTCTTCCCCATCCTTAAAAAAACCCTTCATTTTATTCTAATTAATCTCTCAAGCTATCATCATTCTTCCTTTCAGTCAGTAAGCATTTATAAGCACTTACTATGTGACAGACACTGTGCCAAGCATTGAAGATAAAAAGAAAGGCAAAAGATAGTCCTCATTTTCAAGAAGCTAACAAACTAATAAGAGCCATAATAAACAATTTAATTTAGATCTATTTGTAGAAATGGCCTCTTACAAAAAGTGGCATCTAAGTTGGGATATGGAAGAAGCTGGGGAAGTCAGGAGGCAGAAGTAAGAAAAGAATGAATTCCAAGCATGGAGAGGAGTCACTTAAAATACTTAGAGAAAGGATATAGTGTGTCTTGTGTAGGAAACAGCAAGGAAGTCAATGTCATTGGAACTAAGGGTGAATAAGGTATAAATCTGGAAAGACAGGATGGGGCCAGATTATAAAAGGTTTTGAACATGAAACATAGGATTTTCTATTTGAACCTGAAGGCGAGAGGGAACCACTGGAACTTACATAAGAGAGTAACATCAGATCAGCACTTTGAGAAAATTTGACACCTTAATGAAAGATGGACTCACCAACATCTTAATAAAGATGCCTATCATTTGTAGTCTCAGCTTTTTCACCTCATTTTCACTTCTTAATCCCTTTCAATCTACCTTCTGATATCCTTCAAATAAAACTGCTCTCTCCAAGGTGAGCACTGCTCCTTCTTGACCACTGTGTAGCAGTGACACTGCTGATCATTCCATCCCTCTGGAACTGTCTGGCCTGAGTTCTGTTCTCTCACAGCTCTTCTCCTTGTCTCACCACTCTATCTCAATGTTATAGTGGAATAGATGATAGACCTGTAAGTCAAAGAACCTAAATTCAAGTCCCAACTCTGCCAAGTGACATAATTTCTTAGAATCTCAATTTCCTCATCTGTCAAAGGAGGAGCCTGGACTTGATGACCTCTCAGGTCTCTTGCAGTTCTAGTCATCACCCAATGGGCAGTGTACCCAAGGGCTTGGTCTAACCTTCTCTTTGCACTTTCCATCTTGAGTGATTTTATCAATTCCCAAGGGGTTACCTATTACTGCTAAGCAGATGACCACCAGATCAAAACATGCAGCTCTATTCTCTCTCTGGTGCAACACCTGGTACACATCACCAAATGCCTACTAGATGTCCTAAAGGCATTATCTTTTCCCCAAAAACATTACCCCCCTCCTTTCTAACCTCTCTATTTCTACTGAGCACATCACCATCTTTCTTGAATTCATGTTCACAATCCCAGAATCATCCCCAACTCTTCCTTTTTTATCATCTTCCACACATATTGACTCTTCCTCTATGAAAAGAAATTAGAGGGAGGTATGTGAATTCAGATGGGGTTCTCTGTCTCTCTCTGTCTTTCTATCTCTGTCTCTCTCTTTTTCTTTCCTTTCCCTTCCTGTGGGTGACTAAAACCTTACAAAATATCTTGGGGTACACAAGTTGTATTTCCTTCTCAAGGACCTTACCTTAAATGCAAATAATTGATTCTCAATGATTGGCCAACAAAAGGTCCTAAATCAAGCCTATTGCCACCTCCTACTGCCACCCCACCATGCCTCTGAGTAAATGCAAATATCAATTGTTTCTGTTTGGGCCAGAAATCTTAAGGGCCTTCCTTCCCAGATTGATTGCTTTTTTCCCCCTTTTAAATTAAATAAAAAGACCATTCTATGCCCCATTTCTTTCTTATCTATGTCTAATCACTGAATGGGCAATAGCTTCAACCAAACTGAGACTTGTTAAAGACCCCAATCTTAAAAAGGTCAAAGTCACCACTAGTCATCCACTGCATCCAGGGCCATTTCCAGTGATACTGATCTGTATTTAGCCACTGAATCTAATTGGTTTTGGAGGAGAAAGTAAGATTGGTGACTTTGCACTGCCCTCCCTCACTCAAATCCAATTCACTTGCATATCATGGCCTCACCTTCCTCATGCCTTGATCATCTTCAGGAACAAAGGACAAATTTCTATCACTTATGAATTTAGGTACAAAAATTATTCTGAGACAGAGTCCATAAGCTAAAATATAAAATTTTATTTTATTCAAAAATAAAAAAGGTTAAGAATACCTACTCTATAATGTCTCTTGCATTCAATTCCTATCTCTTCAGTCATACAATTACTGTTGGGGGCGGTAGCCCCCTTTGATATTCCTTGTTTAATCTCCAACTTCCTTTGGGCTAGTTTCGGTTTTCAGCCCCCATTCTAATGATCTGAAATTCCTATCTGGGGAGAGACTGAAGGAAATAACAACAGAGAATTCCTGTATTATTTACAACAACAGAGAATTCTTGTATTATTGACAAATATCTCCGGAACCTCTTGGATACATCTCTGTGCAAACAATGTTTTGATAACTCTAGTTTTTGATAACTCTAGGTTAAAAAATGAAATCTTTGCATTTGAGGTATACCAGCCAATGCCCATCAACTGACGTCCCCTTGCAAGCAGTTTGGTCTTCCTGAAGGCCAAATGACTGTCTATCCCTTTACTATCAATAAAGACTTTGTTTCCATACAGCATTGAGTAGCAAATTCATTTGTTACCAACCCAGCCCTTGATTACTTTGAGAAGGAGAAAAGGAACTGACCCATCTCGGTTTAGAACTTCAGTTTATTCCTCATCACTACCACCACAGTTTAGGCTCTCTCTCTTCTCACCTGGACTACTCTAATTGCCTAATTAGTTTCCAATCTTTCAGTCTCTTCCGTCTCCAATCCATATATCAGTCATGCTAGAATGATATTCCTAAAGTACAGATCTGCCCATGTCTCTTCCCCAATCAAAAAATTCAAGGAGCTTAGTCTTACTTCTAGGATAAAATACAAGGAAAGTACAAAGAGACACTGAGAAGTGATAATGATATAGAAAAGGAAAAAAAGAACAATATCAACAAAGCAATTTAAAAGAAAAATAATTAAAGCTACCCAAAAGGAGTCCATTTCCTTAGGACACAGTCCTTCCTCCTCACCAAGCTCTAAAGTAAAGGCCAGGTGAATATTTATTGAATATATGGCAGAAGCCATTCTGGTTCAGGGTTAGGTTGGACTACATGGTTTCTGAGACCCTTTTTAACTTCTAAGTTTTCTTATTCTCATAAATTATCTCTTAGGGATACAGTCTGGCATGATGGATAAAGCACTATACTTGGAATAGAAGAGATGGATTCAAATTTAGTCTCTGATAAATCTTGATACAGCAAAATCATTCAACTTCTCCAACTCCCCATTCTTCATTTGTAAAATTAAGATAAAAATCACCTATAGTAGCACTCCAAAAGTTAATAATTATAAAGCACTTTGCAAACCCTACAATGCTATTTATAGAAGGATCAGTTATAATGAGCCATAAGCTTGGTCATCCTGACCAGTTCACCCCACATATTTTTTGCTCTTTCCTGTCTTAATGCTTTTGTTCAGTTTATGAGAAGTAAGGTTTAGTTTCCACAGTTGAAAAGTTTCAGAGCCTTACAGCTTCCCTTTCCATTGCCACAGTTTTCTGTAAGCTTTAGGGTCAGTACATCCCAGCTGAAGAGAATTAAAGAATGGTTTAAATCAACAGAAGAAACAGCAGGTGCTGGCTGAGTGCAAATAACCTGGATTTATGCCCTAGGAAAGCTAAAATTTTAACTGAGCTTGGTTAATAAACCTCATGCATAGTAGCTGACAACCTGCATAAAATTAAAGCCTCATTAACAGAACATGGGATGTTTAACAGGGAAGGGGAACATGCCTAGGAGCATACAACATGTAAGGGACAAATAAGGAAGATTGTACCCAGAAGGGAACTGACCAATTCTCTGAAGGAAAGGGACTGCGATGAACAGCATAAAGTGTATCTTGCTTCTGTATCCAGTGCTCCCTCTTCTTAAAGGACAACAGAACCAGGTTCTGGACAGAAACATTCAATCCTCTGTACTTCTTTAAAATAAACTTCTCTTGATATCTGAAATTCAGTGTCAAGTGTGTTTCCAACAAGCTGGCTTTTTAACAAGCCATTCTCTTTTCACCCCACCAAAACAATGCACTCATCCCTTTAAGGTTTTTTCAAGATTAAACCTCTTTCAAGAAACCTTCTGTGATTAACCTGACTCAACTGTGATCAGTTCCTCACTCTAGCTTATGCCAGACAGTTCCTTCAGCACCATTTTGTAACATATCACATACTTATACATATATTATCTAGTCCAACCTATGAATTTTAGCTATTTGGAAAAGTGAGGTGTAGACCTTTAGGTGGCTTTTTAGGTCCCAAAGATATCAGTTGCTTTGTAACTTTTCTTTCACTGTTTCAGATATTTATGTACATATTATCTACCTAATTCACTCACAAATTCAAGTGGAGACAACTTTCTCAGTTTCTTTTGAAGCTCCCAGAGCCCCTAATAAAAGTGCTACACATGTAACAAGGGCTCAATGAATGATAAATAAATTTGAAGTAGTTTCCCTTAAAAGCCAGATGTCCAAAACTCTACACACATGAAGTTACTATTTCTCAAAAACCAAAAACTCACCAATTAAAAATAATTCATTGTTTATCTTCCCAGTTTCATTCCCTCACCTTCTAAAAACCAAGTGCATCAGCAATAGGAGAGAGTTTATTGGACCTGATTTATAGGATCTGTGTTACCAGACCTGGACCTGAACTTATACTCTTCAACAGTAAGAGGATTCTGCCTCTCTTTCCCCACCAGGCTATAGTAATCAGGCTGATTTTCTTAGGAATGCAGCTCTAATAGCAGGAATTGGCTTTAGACACAGACAAAAGGGGCCATCTGTTTTCACAATGCTAGCACTTAGTTGGGATGCTTTTTTTTTAATGTGTTCTCAATTTTACCTGCAATGCAGGTCAGCACCTCCAAGGTCCTCAGCTGACACCTCTTCACCAGTTGCTGCTTTAACCTACAAGAGGAAAGAATTAGTATATGAATAGATAATATTTCATCTTTAGTGAAAGATTTTGCCATTGAATAAGGATACACAATGTTCTCCTAAGATAACTATGCTCTAATTTAATTATACCTATTATCCTCCTTCCCACAGGCTGAAGAATCCCAAAGTATATACATCAATCCTGGGAAAAGATAAGTCTTTGAAAAATGGAAAAGGTTACTAGACAGAGACTACAAATTTTCTCCTCTGAAGAGCCAGCATAAAATAAACAACCATCTAATCAAAGATGTTTAAAGGCAATTCTGCCTGGAAGACCACAGTACATCTTTCCCAACATGAATCAGATTCATAAATCTGATGATAAGTAGCCAGGTGGGCACTGGCAGAGAAAGCTGAATTACTGTATGTGATCTGGAAGCTTCATTATTCCTTGAGGAAAGCAGGGAGGAACACTGATAAAATCATTTGGGCCTAAAGTGGACTTTTAAAAAAATCTGATTAGGTCCTCTATTCAAGTGGATCTTTTATAATAATCCATCCCAGGTGGAGGTCTTTGGCAGAATTCTTAGCTAAATTCTTTGCATTGACAAAACTATCATAACTCCTCAGCATCCAATATGAAAGCCAAGTTATGATGTCCAACTCCCTAGATTATATTTCCCCTGTTAAGGGTCTTTTATGACCTATTCTACTATGATTCCCTTGTTAACTCTTTTTAGGGTGCGATTAAGTCCCTTTTAGGGTTAGTCTGTCAGTCAATATCCCATACTGGTGTTGAGAGGTATCTCAAAAGAATTTGCAGGTTTAAACCCATCGCCTTGGTCAAGAGGCAAAGTTTTATTGCAATAGTAACACCATTACAAAGCAGGCTGAATTGTAAGGGAATTTAGCAGAGAAAAGGAAGCAAGGAAATACATTTATCCAGCTTTCAATCATAAATATGCTAATTCTATGGCTCATAGGTAGGAAGAAGTGATCTCTGGAATTTGGTTCTCTGGACCAGATGATTACTGACAAGATCATCAGTAAGCAACAAACTGGGGAGTGGTCTTATTCACTATTGTATGGAAAGTTTGATCTGTGGGAGTTTCCTGAGGCCAGAAGTTATCTCACTAAGGAGTGGTCAGAATCAGACAGATTGGGCATGGGAGTTTCCTAAGGTAGAAAACATAGAATCACTGACTTATTGCCAGAACAGAAGCCCCCCTAAAATCTGGGGAACACAAAATCATATTACATCACTACTACATATCTGTGGTTTCTTTACATTTAACAACCTTGTCCTTTTACAGAAAATTAGAAATAATGAATAGGCACCTAAAGTTCCCAGAACCAAAAATATTCCACAATTAAAATGGTTGGCTATTTTTAAGACTCTACTTACACAACCCTAAAACTATTCATCAATATGAAATACTTCACTGATCAAAGATTTGGCTTAAAAACAATTTGAAATCAATCTCCAAGTGCCCAAAACCATCATTTCAATTCTTATTATTTGACTAAACTTTTTTCTGCAGAAAGTAACATTTGAATTAAACAGATTTAATCACATGAAATTTCTGTAAAGAGTCATAATATTGAATGCTTTTCATCTCCTCAATAAACTCATTTCTTTCCCCTTTCCTCCATTCCTGTACCCCCCCACCCTCCCTCCCATCAAAATAAAAAATAAAACAAACAAAAACACTCTCCTGTGATTATAATAAATTTACATTTTCAAAGACCACCATTCTGAGCAATACTTAAAGTTGGAGAAATGCCAAACTTTACACAGAAATCAATTAATTTTCACCATTATAACTTCAATCCTCCAATAATTGGAACTAGGCAATAAAAAGAAAGGCTAGGTAACAAATTTTAAATTATTTGATTAGTGTCTGAGAAATACTAATAGGAATGAGCAGAAAAGTCATCTAGTTCTAAATGCCAATTCCATCATGTAGGAACTGGTATTGATTAGTCCTTCTTACAGCTCATTACTTTGTTCTCTTCAAATAGGGGATGCTTTTATTATAATGTAGCATTAATCTGAAATACTAGCACAGAAATGACATTCTAATAATCCCTACATCAAAAGCTTTTTAAATGAAACATTAGTCCTGCTGGAAGGATGAAATTATGTATCTCCAGAAATGTGCTCTTAATCATCTTCCCAAGAAATTTGGAAATAATTTTTCCTCTATTAAACAATATTCAGTCTACACACTAACAAATTTAAACAGTTGTGTGGTTATTTAAAACAGCAAAAAAAAGAATAAACACAATCAGATACACTGTACATACAACTAATATTAGTTTGTTAGGATAGTTTTTTTATTATTATTATTTGCGGGGGGAATCTGATTAAGCTGCATTTTTCTACCAAAAAGCATTAATTGAGCATGCTCTAGATTGCTGTGTACTAAGTGGTAGAAAGCTAAAATTGAAAAAAAAAATCAAAACAACTTATCCTTCTAAATGAAAAGTTCAGGTTAGTGATAGATATTTTTAAAATGCAATTAGGAAAAAAAAAAAGCACAAAAGGGGACAAGTTGAATAATTTTATGATTACTTTATAAAGCTTAATGCATATCTTTTAAAAAAAACCTGTAATAGAAGTTCAGTGCCTTATACCATCTTCTTCCCTATTCTTGACATCTTTACAATGTCCATTTATTGACTGTTAAATTGGCAATTAATAAAAAAAAATTTAGTGAAAAATTCAGATGTTAAGTTACTCTTTCTTTTCTTTCTTTCTTTTATTTTCTTTTATTTATTTTTGGGGGGCAGGGGCAATTGGGGTTAAGTGACTTGCCCAAGGTCACACAGTTAGGAAGTATTAAGTGTCCGAGGCCAGATTTGAATTCAGGTCCTCCTGACTCTGAAGTGCTCTATCCACTGTGCCATCTGGCTGCCGCTACCCTTTCTTTTAAAGTAACAGAACAAGCAGGTAATGATTCCTCTACAATCTCACACTATCAATTTTTGCAACTTTTCAGTGGTGATAGGCTATAGAAAATAACAAATGAACTCTGATACAATTGCAGACACACACTAGTTTTCTTCCCCACAAACCTCAGAAAATTCAAAATAAAAAAACAAGGAAAATTCTTTAAATTTCTTAAATTTATCTCCTACCAAGTAAATAAATACTCAAGTAGGTATCTCTATGTTAGACCTTAAAGAGCTGTCACTTCAAAATAGTTTTCCTCAAATAAATTGCTAAAGGCATTCAAATCCATTCATTCATGAACATCAGGTAAGTATCTTGCTAAGGCAACCAACTTCTTTTTTATTATCCTATTAGTAGGATTATTTTAGTGTACTAAAATGTTGTCTACATTTAACTTAGATATTTCCTAGTTCTAATTCACATTATTCCCTTTGGAAATGGAAATCAATTAGAGGAACTAAAAATGATCAACTTTGTATTTTAAAGATGCTTTTGTCTCAATTTTTCTGGCCTGAGTGAATGGCTTAGTCTCAGATTTTTTGGCCAGAAAAGACCATAATAGGGATGGCCATAACACTACAAAAATACAAGAACAAAAATTAAAATACAATAAATATAAATAAATAAATAATACAATATACAATATAATATAATAAAATAATACTATAATAAAAATACAAGAATAGATTCTGAGTTTATTTTTTTTATTTTTCTCTTTCATTTGTCACCAAGATCCTCTACAAGGCCCTCAGGTAATATTTCCCCAATGATTGTTTTAGCCTAACCTTATTTTCAGTGAGTCAACTTCTCCATCCAATACAGACTAGAAAATATTCTACAGTTTATAAATCTCAAAAGCTGCTCAGGGTGCTGAACAGTTAAATGACTTGCTGAACATTACAGAATCCAGGTCTTCCTGGATTTCAAGCCTGGCTCTCCATCCAATACTTTTTACTTCTTACTCCAAGCTATAAAAATGTAGCCCAACAGCCCTTTTTGTAGTAGCTAGAAAATGGAAATTAAATGGATACCCATTAATTGGAGAATGGCTGAATAAATTATGGTATATGAATGCATGGATTATTATTGTTCTATAAGAAACAACCAACAGGATGATTTCAGAAAGGCCTAGAGAGACTTACATGAACTGATGCTAAGTGAAATAACCAGGAGATCATTATACACAGTAACAAGATTATATGATGATCAATTCTGATGGACATGGCTCTCTTCAACAATGAGATGATTCAAACCAGTTTCAACTGTTTAGTGATGAAGAGAGCCATCTATACCTAGGGAGAGGCCTGTGGGAACTGAGTGTGGAACACAATATAGCATTTTTACTTTTTCTGTTGATGTTTGTTTACATTTTGTTTTCTTTCTCAGGTTTTTTTTTCCTTCTTGATCCAATTTTTCTTGTGCAGCAAGATAACTGTATAAATATGTATAAATATATTGGATTTAACATATATTTTAACATATTTAACATGTACTAGACTACCTACCATTTGGGAAGGGGGTAAGGGGAAGGAGGAAAAAATTTGGAACAGAAAATTTGCAAGAGTCAATGTTGAAAAATTACCCATGTATATGTTTGGTAAATAAAAAGCTTTAATAAAATTAAAAAATAAAATCATCATTAAAAAATGTAGCCCAAGTTTTCTTAATCTTCAAGAGCCCTCATTTCCCAAGTTTTCTACCTTTAAAGATCACTTCACTAGAGGCAATCAATCCACGTTCATGCTGAAGACATGTCAGCTATAGCTGCTCTGCCCATTACAAAGCAAAGTCAGAACAAGACATACTAAATATTCTTGAAGTGATGATTTAAGTCTTTCATACTACTACATTACCTGCTCCCAAATAACCTGGCCTTCATTTTGTATATATTTTTATGTGCATTTGAGGTTTCTCCCCAGAGAGAATGCAAGCTCCTAAAGGGCAGGCATTGTTTCACTTTTGATGTGGTATCCCCAAGCTTGACACATAGTAGGCACTAAATAAATGCTTGTTGACTGAAAGCATTACAGCATGTGACATCTAAAGGAATCCTTGAAATCTACCTGCAGTCATTTTTAGAGATTAGAAAACGAGATCCTGGAATGATTAAGGACATTCCACACAAGGTCCTCTAGCACAAACCACAACCATAGGACTCTTGCCATAACCACACTGTGCTTCTTCTTTCAACAAAATTTCCAACAAGTGCTCATCTGTCCTCAGCAGCCAAATTTTTAAAACCTATCCTTCATTTTTAAAAATCACCAAAAGTTAAGGAAGAAACTTATTTTGTTTCTAAGCATAAGCCCTTTTATATATACCTGCTGGCCGGAAACATACTTTATAAAGGATCATTATTTATTCATTTTCTGGAAACAAAATAATTGGGTTATTTTCCTCTCCAACTATCCTACAATACATCCAATACTAATAGGCAAGTAGACGGTATGACCCTTTATTTTAGTTCAAGCAACTTCTTGCAAATTACCCCTTATGCTCTTTTATCAAACTATTCTTTAATCTATCACAAGACAATCAATCATTATAGTATGATCAGCATTTTTCCAGACTTAATATCATAAAAGGGCCCCACACTTTACAAAAATAACTTTGAGCATAATGACAAGAAACTTTACTTTAATCAACTACATCTCAAATTAAATTAAGCCACCACATTGGTAAGATTCTGGAACATTAAATAACCCCCCCAAAAAAAATTCAAACTAATGAGATTCAAAAGATAAATAAAAGATCACTATCAAACTTTGCATTAAGTCTTAAGAATGAGTCAACTATAAGTGCAGCAAATATCTGTTTTGATGTATTTAGACTATATTGACTTCCATAGCATCATGTAATGCAGTATCAAATAAATACCTTAAGGGGAAAAAAACCTTATTACAGGCCTATGTCCAATGAGATGAATTAAGTATCAGGTTTCAACCATAACTAAATTTTCTCCATTTGGACAGTAAGTCTCTATTTCATATAAAAGAAGAGTTAATGAATTCTTTTTCTTTAACAGCTCCCCTTACTCATTGAAAAACAATTTACAGATGGGGAAATAGAGACAGCTGATGAAAATGTAAGCCTCCAAATGTTATTTGTATTCTAAAAACCAGGAATCCTACGTCCTTAAAGAAAATGTTACTAATAAATTTGTTAAAAATAAAAATGAAACTTCCAAATCTTCAATTCAATTCAACAAACATTTAAAGTCCTAAAATGTACAGTGCTGATGGTAATTCAAGAGAATTCCAATCTAGCAGACTCTGTGGTTTTTCCCTCTAGTACAAAAAATGTGAAATGTTATAAATCAGATGATTACAAAAGACTATTCACTTACCAAGGGAGGTCCTCCCAAGAAAATGGTACCCTGCTTGCCAACAATGATACTTTCATCAGCCATTGCAGGAACATAAGCTCCTCCTGCTGTACAGGATCCCATTACCACTGCTATCTGGAATTCAAACACATACAAAATACAAACTACAGAATCATAATTCTGTAGGGTAAATCAATAGGGTAAATCAAAAGGCAGAATGGTGTTATCAGGACTGATGCTCTAAAGACCCCAATTCTATCCTCGCATTTGTTGCTACAACCAAAACAGGCTACCAATTAGTCTCTGTACCTCAACTTTAATATGGGGACATTTTCATTACTTCTTTAAGAGAATATGATGCTAGTGAAGAGACTTAAATATCTGGCTTGTGTTAAGGCATACAAAGTAGGCATGGACAAAAACTGGTCACTTTTAGGTGCCAATATCTTAACAGGAGAGTTTAAAAGAAAGATAATCTAGGATAGGTGGTAGAACCTTTTCTCATAAAGAAATTAAATATATATTTATCTAAAAGTCGAGCTATACCTGGAAAGATTTACATGAACTGATGCTAAGTGAAGTGAGTGGAACCAAGAGAACATTGTACACAGCAATAACAAGATTATGTGGCAATCAATTGTTATGGACTTGGCTCTTTTCAACAATGAGATGATTCAAGGCAATTACAATAGACTTGTAAGGGAAAGATCAAGACAAATTATGGAGATTAAATGTGGATCAAAGCATAGTATTTTCACCTTTTTAATTGGTTGTTTGCCTGGTTTTTTTTTTTCTTTCTCATGTTTCCCCCTCCCCCTTTTGATCTGCTTTTTCTTGAGCAACATGACAAATGTGGAAATATATTTAACAGAATTGCAAATGTTTACCCTATATTGGATTACTTGCTATCTAGGGAGAAGGTGGGGGAAGGCAAGAAAAAATTTTGGAACAAAAGGTTTTGTAAGGATAAATGTTGAAAACTATTTTTGCATGTATTTTGAAAAATAAAAAGTTTTTATTTAAATAAAAAGTAAGGTTTTAGTATGTATGTTCAATAAAAGGGAAATAAGAGATTGTGGGAGGTTGAGAGGGAGGTCTTAAATGTAGAATACCTTGCAAAGCCAGTAAATTACACATAACCCATAAGAGATACCCTGGGCTAGGGTATCACAAAATTGTGATATGTCAGTGAGTGTATATGATAGACTAAAGAAGGGGAATATTTAAATGAAACCATGAATTTGAAATTCTCTGGGGCAAAATGCTTTAATAAGTTAAAAATGAATATAACAATTTCAAAGAAATATAGAAAAACTTTAGTGAATTAATTAAGAAAATAGAAAACAAAGCCAAAATAATAAACAAATATAAGCAAAATCAACATAGGAAGGCAGTAATGGTCAACAGTAATTGCTTGTATCATGAAGCAATTTAAATTTGATAATCAAATTAAAATTAAAATCTTGTAAGAGGCATAACAAACTAGCTGTTTTTTAAGGAATATATTTTGAAAAGGATCTCATTTGAGTGTTTGGTAGGAAATGTCAATTGTTATCTTATTTTTGAAGAATGGTATGATTGGTCAGCTAATTGGTTTAATGGATAGAGTACCAGCCCTGAAGTCAGGAGGACCTGAATTCAAATCTGGTCTCAGACACAACACTTCCGTCTGGTGACCCCTAGGCAAGTCATTTAACCCCAATTGCCTCAGGAAAAAAAAGAATGGTATGGTTTTAAAGGGTCTATTTTGCCCATCATTAATTTCCTCCATGCAAATAAACATTCCTCAAAACTGTATCTCAAATAGTCTAGTTATAGTAAATGCAAACTAAAACTAGTAGAAGAGGTTATGGTAGTAACACAGGTTTATTGGGAAGACGAACAAAATGAGATCTGCAAACGTTTTGTGTTCCTTTGAATAAGACATATTATGAATACAAAATTATTATTATATAAAACTTCTTGTTGGCATTCAGTATAGCACAAAGAATAGATGGTTAACTAACTGATAAGCATAAAGTATAAATTAATAATTTGATTAACCACTTAATCATAGTAGGTGAAATATGTCACAGCTATCAAAAAAACCCACCATTATTTTTCCTTAGGGGCATGCAAATATCTGCTGAAGAAAGATTACAAAAGGAAATCTCAATAGTGATATTATTCCAAATAAAAAAACTTAAAAATTTTCACTACTTATTTTAAGCAAAAGTCAACAGGAAGCTTTTTTCTCCCCCATATAAAAAAAAGTTATCATAAATGAAAGTAATGATGCCTCTCCAATTTATTTTAACGTGTACAAAAGAAAATTGTGTGTTGAACTGTACCTTGGTATCTGTCAAGATATTTCATTTAAAAAAAAATAAAGGTCAGTAGAATTACTGTCAACCTTTTCTTCAAACTAGAACACTAGGTTCAGCTCAAAACATTTCACTACCCAAAAGAAGGAAAATTTGAGAAATTTAATAATGATGTAAGAGTCTAAGAGGGAATTATTTATAGGTGGAAAAAAGATGAAAAGAATTAAGTACAAAATAGCACAGCTAAGTGACATCTGAAAGGAGGGGAAAAGTGAAAAGAGAAAAAATTTTCAGTCAAGTTTTCAAAAATGAGAGAAAAACAAAAGTAGAACAATCTGGCAAAGAGAAAAAAGACTAAAAAAAAGAAGCTAAATGTTTTCTCAAGGAAAAACCTGTAAGATCTGTCATATGGTAGAAAAGTAACACAAATGAAAAATGGAAAAAATACTAGAATATATATTTCAGGATATATATTAAACCATATTGCTAAAGCTGCATCAAAAGTCCCTCCAGACACATTTTCTTCTCTAATCCCATAATCCTCAAGTGTTTACATTTATATAGCCAAAGTAATCTCTTCTGCTTTAACACCAGAAAAAATAAAAATACCACAACACTCCAGAAACAAAACAAAAATATCACTCTGTAACTGATGAAAACTAAACAATTTAATAAAAATGTATACCAAAAACACTCCCAGAAAGGAACAGGAACAAGCTCTGTTCATAAGTGTTTCAAGGAAAAATTCTGAATATATTTATAAGATAATAACTGTTCATACATTCAAGATGAAAATTTACTTATAAATCAATCAAATATTTGCCAAAATCACAAATGGGGTTTTATGGTAGCCCAGAAATATGGAAGGGAAAAAAACTCTACAAGATTTTGATTCAATTCAATAAATATTTATCATTTACTTATTATGCACAATATAAAATATACTAATATTTAATTTTATTTATTTAATAAGATAAAGATATAAAATAATAAACATATAATAAATAAATTTTTGTTCAGTTCTCATTATATCCAAAGCATTTCTGTTGCAAATGTTTTCCCCTCTCCACTCCCCAAATATGACAAATGAGGCAATTGGGGTGGGGCAAGGAAGGAATAGGAACCATGAGGGTCAAAATTTCCTAATGTTTTTCTACAAGATACCATTCTCAGACAGCATCCAAATTCAATTAGCATTCTTCAACATACTTCCTAATATGACAATACATTCTACTGGCGGCAAAACTACTATTCAAGCCCAAATGAGGGACTATTAAATGAAATGCTAATTCTGAACATACATAAATATATAGATCTTTATATGTATATATACACAAACATATACATATATATAAATAATTATTTTTATATGTGTGTATATGTAACTATGATAGCACACTCCTGAATAGGAACTTTCAAATAAAAGCAGAGATGTATTTATTAGATAGCATATACACACATAGATATATATAGATATATATGTAGCAGATACAAACATTAAACTGTCCCTGTCATCAAAAAGCTTACTTTCCAAGAGAGTAATAATACAACATGTACAAGAAATAAATACCAAATATGTATAAAATAATTAACACATAATCATTTCAAGAGGGAAAGAATACATTAACACTGGGGGAATAAAGACTTGAATGAATAGAAGTCAATCAGACAAGGCACTGCCCCTTATCCCCTCTGAAAAAAAAAAAAAATCATCTTTGTTAAAGCCCAAATTTAAGAGTTGGTATGTAGGAAAGTGTCTAGAAAAGAGCTAATAGTCCAGTTTGACCAGATAAGGAAGATAATATTAAAATTCTCTTTTTTTTCCCCAGTGGGCAGAGGGGTAGGAAGAAGAGAAAACATTTGCTATTTTTTTTAAATTAAAACAATAGTAGAAGGGTAGTATGCGAATTGTTTCATCCTTTTTCAAATAAGGTCACTATATTCTTAGTTTTGCTTAACTGTTGTACTTTGTTAGAACAGATCTCACAGAGTGAGAGTAATCTGTAAATGTTTTTAAAAAAACAAAAAACAAAATAGTAATAAATTTTTTTAAAAGAAAGAAAGAAACCTAGAAAGGTAGGTAAAAGTCAGACTGTGACAGTCTTTAAGTGAGAAGTCTAGCCTTTATCCAAGAAGCAAAAGGAAATCACTGAAGATTTCTGAGTAGGGAGCTGACATAGTCAGATCTGTGATTCAATAATACCATTTCAGCAGTTAGTATAGATAGATGATGGCTATGAATAGAGAAATAATACTAGAAGTAAGGAAATCAATTAGAATGCTATTACAATAAACCAAATCAGAGGCAATAAGGGCCTCGGATAAAAAGTAAGTAAAGTAAGTGGAAAGAAGGGAACAGATGAAAAAAGCAGAATCAATAAAATGTGGCAAATGATTAAATATAGGACAATAAGAAAAAAAGAAGTCAAAGAAAACTCCAAGGTTGCAAATCTAAGTGACTAAAATAATGATGAGACTATCATCAGAAACAAGTAAGTTTGGAGGAAGGATGGGTTTTTCAGGAAATATAATGAATTCTATTTTGAATATGTTGGATTTCACATATCTAAGGAACATCCATGTGGAAATGTCTCACATTCACTTTAAAATGGACATTCAGAAGAAAGAATAGAGCTAGAGATTTGGGAGCGATCTTCATAGATCCTGTGAGAGATGGTAAGATTTCCAAAAAACAGAGTAGAGAGGGAGAAGAAAAGACACAATTTAGAAATGACTCAATTGGCTAACAGAGAAAGAGGATGATCCAACAATGAAGGCTAACAAGGAATCATCATACAGGAAGGAGGAGAACCAAGGAAGAGCAGCAGTGTTACAGAAGTCAAGAAGTCTAGGAAGAAGAGAGATGATCAGCATTAGAAGCTGAAAAGTAGTCAAGTAGAATAAGGACTGAGAAAAAAGCCGCTGAATTTAGCCCAAACAAAAAACAAACAAACAAAATAATAATAATGTGAAGCTAAATAAGATAAAAAGAGCTCTGGGCATCTGGGGGAAAGTACCATAAAATATGAGTTACTTAAGATCCAACATAATACTCAGACTAACTGGAAAGTATACCTTTTAGTTAGAGCAACAGATTTCAGCTGACCATCCAATAATTCATTCCAAAAAAACCTGTAAACTACCAAATAAATGTCAATAGTTGTTAAGTTTTTATTGATGCTATTATACCAGTATATATCATACTTAATCTTGTGTCCTGAAATTTCTTATTTTCTTACAAACATAAAATTGTCTGATTCCACTGCCATCTCTTTTAGCTTCTGACTAAGGTAAATCCTTCTTTAAATGAGCTGTAAAAAAGATTGAGAACAAAAAGGACTGTATAAGTAGGCTCTAGGAAAATGACAACAGGCCATAAGAAGTACGCTACAAAACAGTTTTGAAATGGATGAAGTTAAAATAAAAAAGCACAGTTATGTAAAGGAAAACAACTCTAAAAGACTTTAGTTGATGATGAAGCATCCTCTCATTTCTCCTTAGAAATGTGATGGAAAATGAATGTGGAATGAAGCATTCATTTTTATTCATGGAAAGAACATTAATTTTTTTTTGCCTGACTATATTTATTACAATGGAGGAGTAAGGGGAAACAGGAAGAAATAATTAGTGAGTAGCAGAGATATTCTTAAAAATTAGTAAAATATTTTAAAATGCACAAAAAACCCAAAAGTTTCATAAAGGTACACATAAGGGAAATTCTGTTACTACCTTATTAAATTAATACATACTTTAAAAAATATATTCTATATTAACAGTTCAGGTTTCACATATAATTCTTTTGTTCTCTGCAAATTGAAAATTTTATTTCATAATCATTAAGTTCATAATAAAAATTTTTAATTACCTGTGAAATATTTTTAGAAGACATAATTGCTTGATTATAGAATATGCGACCAAAGTGATCTCGATCTGGAAATACTTCTGCTTGTCGAGGTAAGTTTGCACCTCCTGAATCAACTAAAGATAATAAAAACATTATAACAATATATTACAAAGATTATATATTATGACCAAATGAGATTTATATCAGGAATTCAGGTTTGTTTTAACATAAGGTGGCCTATTATCATAATTGATTATATCAATAATGAAAATTTTAAAAATCATATGATTATATCAATAGATGCAGAAAAAGCTTTTGATAAAGTACAACACTAATTTCTTTTAAAAATACTAGAAAGCATTGGTATAAATGGATTTTTCCTTAAATTGATAAAAAGCATTTATCTAAAGCTATAAAAAAATGAGATAAACTAGAAGCCTGCCCAATGAGATCAGATATGGAATAAGGATGCCCACTATCACCATTATTATTCAATATTGAATTGGAAATCCTACCAATAGCAATAAGAAAAGAAAAAATAGAAGGAATCATAATAGGGAATGAGATAATAATACTCTTTTCTTACAGACAATGTGATAATATATTTGGAAAATCTCAAAGACCTAAGAAAAAAGTTAACTGAAACAACTAATGATTTTAGCAAAATATCAGGATATAGAGTAAATCCACATAAATCATCAACACTCCTATATTTCACAAAGAGTCCTGCAAGAAGAGATAGTAAAAAGTACTAAGTACTCCATTTAAAATAACTCTAAACAGTATTTAAAAAAAAAAAAAAAAGCCTGGGAATATATCTGCCTAAACAAACCCAGAAACTATAGTAACAAAATTATAAAAAATAATAATAATAATAATAATACACTTTTTAAACAAATAAAATCGGGTTTAAATAACTGGAGAAATATTAATTATTCATGGGTAGGCAGAGCCAATATAATAAAAATGACAATTTTACCTCAACTGATTTATATATTCAATGCTATCCCAATCAACCAAAAAGTTATTTTACTGTATTAGAAAAAAAAAAAAAAAAGTTTAACAAAATTCATTTGGAAGAACAAAAAGTCAAAAATATCAAAGAAACTAATGAAAAAACTGTAGAGTAAGAAGATTTAACAATACCAGATCTTAAAAGATATTATAAGGCAATAATTATCAAAACTATCTAGTACTAAGAAATAGAAATGTAGATCAATGGTTCACAGTAGTCACAATTTACAGCAGCAAATAAATAATAGCAACCTTCTATTTGACAAGTGTAAATACTTAAGATTTTGACATAAGTATTCATTATTTGGCTTAAAAAATATTGGGAAAACTAGAAAGTAGTATGGCAGAAACTGGGCATAGGCCAATATAGAACACCATTTACTAAGATAAGATCAAAATGGATACATGACCTAGATTTAATGAAAGAAATTACAAACCAATTTATGTGTAGGAGACCAATATGAATAAATATATAATAAATTTAAGAATAGAGAGCAAACTACCACCTTCCTGAAGTTTTATCTGTGACGCTTTATATCCAGCTAGCAAATTAGCAATAAGTCTTCATTTCAATCTCTTTAAAGTACAGTTATTGTAGCAGAACTCAGAGGCAAGAGTGGGCCCTGGTTCCTGAGCTTTAAAGATATATTAAGGTAAAACTTAGCAACAAAGTGTACATGGAAAGTGTACATCTAAGTAGCCCAGAGAAGTCTAGGAGGGAACCTTACCTGGGGCTTCCCTCTTTATTCAAAGAAGGTAGTTAGTTGCCCATTGTTTTCAGAACAAATTTATGACAAAATGTGTGGGTATTTTTACCCCCCTTTACATAACAATAAGCTTATTGTTGTAAGGGTTAAAAAGCCTCTAGAAGCAAGGAATGCAGTTCAAGGCATGTGGGGGGACCTGAAGGATGAGAGATTCTGAGGCTCAGGAGAATCCTAAGTGGAGGTAGGGCATAGCCCGCCTCCCTCCTTCTTCTTGAGCCAATCCCATTCTGCCAGGTTCCTAGAGGACCGCCCCCCCCTCCCTCATATCATCAGGGGGGTACAAATATATGCTATCTAAGAATAAAGTTCTCTTTCGCTTCACTCTTACCTCCTGGTAATCTGTCTCTATGGGATCCGGGTTTGTGCCGGAAGATGGGTAAGTGTGGCCTAGCCATGCCGTCGACAGACGGGCATTAAGAGTAGCTCTAAGGGGAGCTACCAGGTTAGAGTAGTCCATAGGGGTGTAATAAGTGGCGCCCAAACAGGGACAATTTTGGCTAGGACTTCACCTTTTAGCAGGTCTACAGGTGGGAAGAGAGGCAGAACTCTGCTCTAAAGTGAGTAGAAAGTTAGGAAAATGGGACAGGTTATTGTGACGGTCCCAGACCAGAAGGTACCAGGGAAAGAAGCTTCTAGAATAGTAAAGCAAGTAGAATTAGAAATGAATTTTAAAAAGTGGGAGGTAGTAGGTAATCAAATGGCTTCCTATGATAAAGAAACTCCAGGAGCCATCCTGGAATGGCATCAAATGATTGGGGGCACTTTAAAAGGTGCAAGCCACAATCCATTAAAAGTAGATAATAAAGTACAAATGGAGTCATAAAATAAATGAGAGTTATAAAACAAATGAGGGTCGTAAACCGGCACTCAGGGGACCAGCCCATAAAATGGAGCCGGCAGAAGTTAGCTGTGGAAAAGAATCAGGAAATAAACAGGAAGATGAAGGAGGTGGATATGACGTGAAAGAAGGAAGAGTAGTAAGGAAGAAGCAGGAAGTGGATATGACAGAACAGGAGGGGGCAGGGATAAGATGAGTAATGAGAAAATAAACAGAGAGACATATGACCTTGAAGTAAAGGAGGGTGATAAGACGAGGGAGGAGAAAGCGAACAGAGGGAAAGTCGCCTCCATCTCTGAGGCATGGCCTTCCCCCTCGTCCCCCGCTCTCCCTGAGGATATATGTCTCCCGTTCACTCCCTTTGCGCTGGCTTGTGAAGGCTTTGCAGATTCCTAGACAAATTCAGGACAAATAATACAGAAAGCTGGAAAATATAAAAGAAATGAGGATCAAATGCAATACGATGCAGCAGTATATGCACCTGTGTCTCAATGTGCCCAAAGAGCAGTTAGCAAAATTCAAGCTTCTGGAAAGCAGAAGCCCTCAATGACTAGGATTAAACAGGGCCCAGATGAAACTTTTCCTGATTTTGTGGCCTACCTACAGGTGGCTGTTGAGAGGTCTGTGGGTAGAGGAGAAGCCTCCAGCCTCCTTATACAGAAATTGACAGGGGAGAATGCTAATACTAATTGCCAGAAGGCCATGCTCACCATAGCTGGGAAGGCTGGCCTGGAAGACATGATAAAGAGATGTGAGAATGTGGGCTCCAGTGCCTTTCAAATGAATGCCCTCACAGCTGCTATATCTAAAGAGATTGCAGCAGAAGACCTGCCCTGGAAGTTTGCAGACAAACAGGAGATATTCCAACCCCTGGTAGTTGCAAGTTTCAGATACAAGCTATGGGGCAGGGACATATTGAAGGCTTGTGGGGCCTCAATCTATATACAACCTCCACAGGATTTTTAATTGGGGTCATTGGGTGTTTGGTGGTGTTTCATATCACACTCACACAATTAACATGGAAATCTAACACTCTGGTTTGGGTACCTCAATGGCCTTTCTCAGTTTATAAAACCCAAACTTATGTGAAATTATAAAACAACAGTTGGAGGCTGGACATATGGGATCAATATCCAGCCCATGGAATAGCCTTGTATTTATTAAAAAGAGAAAATCTGGAAAATTCATAATGCTAGTGGACCTTAGGGCCGTTAATGCTACTATTGAACCTACGGGAGCCCTACAGACTGGCATGCCATCTCCTAATCTAGTACCCATGGCTGGCCAGTTACTGTCATAGACATACAAGATAGTTTCTTCTCCATCCCTCTGGACCCAGAGGATAATAAAAGATTTGCTTTTACCATTGCCTCTATAAACAATGTAGGACTTGATTTGCACTACTAATGGAAAGTTCTTCCCCAAGGGATTTGTTATAGCCCCACCTTATGTCAGGTGTGCGTAATGCAAGTGTTAGAGCCAATTAGGAAGGAGTGGCTTCATGCCATGATACTGCCTTATATGGATGATATACTGTTATCAATGAGCAGCGAGAAAGATCTGTCTGCCCTGCTTAAAAAGACCACGGCATTCTTGCTCCACATGGACTGGTGGTATCCCCAGGAAAGATCCCATATAAGTATCCCATCATTTACCTGGGACTCCCGCATGGGGACTTCTGCAGTTATTAATCAGATACCTAACTTATAATTAGACAAGGTGAATACTCTGAACCTATTTCAGAAACTAGTTGGACAAATTCAATGGTTAAGGGCTCATGTCCATATTCCTATTTCTTTGATGAAGCTTTTATATGACATCTTGAAAGGATGTAAGAGATGCCCAAGCCCATTAATGTCATATTAGACAGCTTATATGCTGTCCAAGTGCTAATAGGCATTGAGGATACAGTCCTACAGTCTCAGAATTCTTCAATTGCTAACCTTCTTGATGAATTGCAACTGATTTTACAGACTAGGAAACATCCCATTTACATCCTGCATGTATATTCTCACCAATGCTGTGCAGGAGACATATTTGTTGGCAATGAGGTGGTGGACCATGCTTTACAACGTTCCCTTCTCATGGTCACCACACCTCCTGAATGTGCCCATGATTTTCTCCACTTATCCGCTAACTCTCTACATAGCCTTTATGGCCTCACCTGGGAACAAGCCCAACAGATAGGGAAGCAGTGTGCTCAGTTTCTGTAACATGCCCTCCTGGCAGTAACAATTACTAGTCTGCCCTAGGCCTAACACAGTACCTTTGACCACTGACCTTTGCAGTGTCAACTCTACCTGGCTCGCCTCCTCTGAGGCCTTCAAAGGTCTCTGGCCACAATTTCTTGAACAGTAGTTTAATAACCAGTAGCACAGTCAAGAACAGCCACATGTAATCTTAAAACCCTTTATTATACCTACTCACATAATGCTCTGACTTGATGCCCTGACTTGTTGGTTCCCTAATGAACATTGGTCTGAAGACCCATGTGTTTACTACCAAACTCCTTACCTCTCTCGGCTATCCATCAGCTTGGCTTGGCTTGGCTACCCCAGGCTAGGGAGCCAGGTTAAAGAGCACCAGGTTAAAGAGAGCGACTGCTGTCTGCAGTGGGCTTATAAAAGGCCTGTGAGGTCACACACACACAGCCAACCAGTGAGAGAGCCGTCACCCATTAAGAAGCTATCTCAATATGGCCAAGATCCCACCCCCAGGGCAGTCCTATATCCACAGAGAATATTTCTGGGCCACTCAAATCTCCTGTTGCCCATTTAAAGGACCCTTACAATTCCCTTCTCTTGTCTTGCGGGAACCGCATCCTTACAAGCTTCTCCCTCCTACACCCAGTAAAGGAGTTAATTCCAGGAGTTTATTCCCCAATGATTTGTGGCAAATGGATGTGATACATGTAGGCCGTGTGGCCATCCATGTCTGTATTGACACTTATTCTAGATTCCTTTGGGCCACAGTGGCCTCTTGTGAGAACACTCCTTCAGTCATTAAACATTTATATAGTTGCTTCTCCCCTCATCGAGTTCCTAATACCATAAAGACCAACAATGGACCAGCTTATGCCTCTAAGCAGATGGCCACCTTTCTTACCACATTCACCATTAAGCACGTTACAGGGATTCCCTATAATCCACAGGGTCAGGCCCTGGTGGAACAGACCCATCATACTCTGAAGGCCATCTTTGTTAAACAGAAAGGGGGAGTTAAATAGACAGAACCCACGATGGCCCACACAGGTGGATGTGGATAAGACTTTATATACTTATAATTTTTTGTGCCTGGATAGGGATATCAGCCTCTCTCCAGGAATGATACATTTGGCACAATCTTATAGACAGGACAGAAAACTAAATTCCATAAAAACTATGCTTCAAGGGCTAGAGAATATTCAAAAGGTCTTTTGGAAGGACGAGGAAGGACGTTGGCAAGGTCCATCCTTAGTACTTTGGAGAGGGCTGGGATATTTGTCTTGCAGATCCTGATGGGGAAGGCCGCTGGATTCCAGAAAGAAGGACAAGGAGAGTTACCTCTATTGAAACAGGGGCTGAAGAAGAAGAGAAGATGACCCAGGAGACACCCAAATCAGCGCCATAGCAGAGAGATGACCACCTTTGCCAGACCAACTTAGTGATTGGATCCAACATACTTCTTTTCCCAACCCCTTCTATTGTATCCCATGGGCTCTATGTTGCCATTTTTGTATTGTTGCTTCTTTTGCTTTTGTCTACTTTGCTAGGATGCTTTATATGTATTCTTAAAAAAATTCTTTAGAAGTGCTTATGGAAGAGCTTCTCATTTGTCAACATGAGTCTTATTAATAAAAGAGGGGGAGATGTTAGTATTAAAAGCCTCTAGAAGCAAGGAATGCAGTTCAAGGCATGTGGGAGGACCTGAGGGATGAGAGGTTCTGAGGCTCAGGCAAGTCCTAAGTAGAGGTGGGGCATAGCCCCAAGAGGCGGTGTCTGATTCCAGGTACCACGTCTCCCTCCTTAGTGCTCTCAAAGCCTAGCATGCCTCCCTCCTTTGTCTCGGGCCAATCCCATTAAGACAGGTTCCTAGAGGACCCCCTCTTTCCCCCATATCATCAGGGGGGTTTAAATATGTGCTATCTAAGAATAAAGTTCTCTTTTGCTTCACCCCTACCTCCTGGTGGTCTGTCTCTATGGGATCCAGGTTGGTGCCCGAAGACGGGTAAGTGTGGCCTAGCCATGCCGTTGACAGACGGGCATTAAGAGTAGCTCTAAGGGGAGCTACCAAGTTAGAGTAGTACATAGGGGTGTAATAATTGTGAATTCTACATTGCATGAAATAAATCTGTTTTCCCTTTAAAAAAGAAAAAGTAAAGGGAGTAGAATGAGGTATAAAATAGATAATTTCAATTATATTAAATTTAAAAGTTTTAAAATAAATAAATATAGCCAAGATCAGAAGGAAAACAGAAAACTTGGGTAAAATTTTTACAGATACTACCTCAAATTGTTGTGCCACACAGTTCTTTTTTAATTGTCCTCAGTTTCCCTAAATTGTTCTGCCTCAGTTTCCCTAATTGGTCCTTCCTCAGTTTCCTAATTGTTCTACCTCAATACCCTTAGTTGCAACCCCCTCTCCGGTTCATTAAGACTGATATAACTCAAGGCTATTTGCTCTAAGGTTTCAAATTGTCAATATGTAAATTCAGAAAGGGGGACTCCAGACTTTCTGTCTGGAGTCACACACTTCCTTAACTCCCAGCTTGTTAGAATTTATGGTCCTACCCCCCACCAACCTGTCAGAACTGAATTAATGGTTCCTGCCTGGAGATTCCTGCTCAAGAGAGTTTATACTCCACCCCCTTGCCTTTGTTACTGTGTATAATATGTCATTGAGAACTTGCATTGGCTGCTAGAGGTTGGCTAGATGCAGGATTCTTGGAGATGATAGTTTCATTCAGCCCTGGGACCAAACCATAGATCCATCTGGTCCCATATCTCTCCCATTTAATTAAATACTCTCTAATCTCTATCTTGCCTCAGTTTCTCTAGGATTAGAAGATAAAAATCTCATATTTCAAATATAAAGAACATTGTAAAGTCTATAGGAATACAAATAATTTCCCAAATGATACATAAATAATAAAAGAAATGAGGAAAGTGTCCCTCCAGCAAGAAACAGCTACAGATGCCAAAAATTGTGTAAGAGATTAACATCACTTATCATTGGCATTCAACTCTCTCCATAACCAGAACCTCATTTATCTTCCAGACAATCTACAACTTTCCACCACTGGATTTTTTGCTCAGGCCAGTTCCACCTAGAATATCATCACCTCCATTATCACCCATTCATATTTCATGATCCAGCCCAAATCCTACATTATATCACCCTAAACACCCCACCTCAAAGTCATCTCTTCCTCTTCTGACTTGTTAAAACACTTTTTTTCAGAATAAATCACTTTTTTCAATTATTTCATTTGTGGCCTCTCTAATGGTTATGAATTATTAAATATTTTTATAATTTCACTTCTCAATATATTGTGTCTCCACTTGCACTGCAAGCTCCCAAAGAGCAAAGTCTATAGTTTATAAGTCTTTATGATCCCTGCAGTACGCAGTACATAGGTGTTTAGTAAATATTGGTTTATCTATTTTAATGTTTCAATTTATAAGGGGAAAAAATGAAAATAAAAACAAAAAAAATTATATTTGTACAAAGAAAAAATTTCTAACTTTTAATATCTATGCAAATAGATATTTAAACCAAATACATAAAGGAGAAAGATGAAAGAAAGATAACTTTGTTCATCAACATGTTCAAGTAAGATTAAAAAGAAAAAATAGGAGACACTTACTCAACCAAAATATTACACTGAATCAGAGAACATCAGAATTGGAAAAATCCTCAGTGGCTATCTAATCTAACCCATACACAAAAAAGAAACCTTCCTACAAGTCCAGCAAGTCTTCATCCACTCTTTGTTTCAAGATCTCTAGTGACAAAGAATCCATTCCTATCAAGACTTCCCATTCAAGGGGCAGCTAGGTGGCGCAGTGGATAGAGCAGAGCACCCGAGTTCAAATCTGGTCTCAGACACTTAACACTTCCAATCTGTGTGACCCTGGGCAAGTCACTTAAGCCCAGCCTCAGAAAAGAAAAAAGACTTCCCATTCTACTTTTAGATAATCCTAAGTATTAGGAAATTTTTTCTGATATCCAGTCTAAATCTGTCACTTTTCAGCTTCTACTTTTAGTTCCTAGTTCCTAGTTCTGTCTTCTAAGAACAAATCTAACCCTACTTCTACATTATGATTCTTCAAAAACCTGAAGACAGTTATGATTCCTTTGTCTTCTCTTTTCCAATCTAAACAAATCCTATTTTAGCAATTGATCCTCAGATGGCATAGACTCAAGGCTTTTCACATCTTGTCTGCCTAATTCTTAATCTCCTTCAGTTATCAACGTCCTTCCTAAATTATGGTGCCCTACATCAAGTATAATACCAAAGATTTATCCTAACAGAGCACAATAATGAAAAAAATCCTGCAGAGCTCAAATTAAAATGAGATTCTCTACAATAATAAGGCTTCAGATGCTCCTGTTTGCAGATTCTGTGCAGAACATATTAAGTCCCAAAGTACTGCAGAACTTCCTACATTAAATCCATAATCACTCACTAATTTAATCTAATTATCTATCAAGGAAAAAACAAAATTACCTATGTCACTAGGTGCACATAGTTGGATAGACAATCCATATAGTTGGTCTATCATATCTTCATCTTGGATAGATACTGTGAATGGAAAACGAATTGAACCCAGGAATGGACAGGAAGAAAAAAAAAAAAAAAAAAAAAACCAGACTGAACAGCCTTTGAAGTAAAAAGCCTTTTATGTGACCCAAATTTGCTCCCTGAGACAGAAACCCATCTTTTTATAACATTGCTATTCTCTTATGAAAAATGCTCTAAATCATTACTGATCAGAGAAATTCAAATTAAGACAACTCTGAGGTATTACTTCATACCTTTCAGATTGGCTAAAATAACAGGAAAAGGTAATGATAAATGTTGGAGGAGATGTGGAGAAACTGGAATACTAATACATTGTTGGTGGAGTTGTGAAGTGATCCAATCATTCTGGAGAACAATTTGAAACTATGCCCAAAGGGCTATCAAACTGTGCATACCCTTTGATCCAGCAGTGTTTCTACTGGGCCTATATCCCAAAGAAGTCTTAAAGGAGGGAAAGGTACCCACATGTGAGAAAATGTTTGTGGTAGCCCTTTTTGTAGTGGCAAGAAACTGGAAACTGAGTGGATTTCCATCAGTTGGAGAATGACTGAATAAGTTATGGTATATGAATGTTGTGGAATATTATTGTTAGGTAAGAAACAATCAGCAGGATAATTTCAGAGAGGCCTGGAGAGACTTACATGAACTGATGCTAAATGAAGTGAGCAGAACCAAGAGAACACTGTACACAGCAACAAGAAGATTATGTGATGATCAACCCTGACAGACTTGGCTCTTTTCAACAATGAGATGATTCAGGCTTGTGATGAAGAGAGTCATCTGTACCCAGAGAGAAGACTGTGGGGACTGAATGTAGATCATTTTTCCTTTTTGATGTGATTTTTCTTGTGCAGCATGATAATTGTGGAAATATGTATGAAAGACGAAAAATAACATCACTATTCTTTTAGTGATGCTATATGGTTCTATGTCATAGAATATATCAAGCACTAAAGAAACAACTAGACGTTATTAAAAGGGGAACAGAGAAGCACAGAGAAGGGGAATAAAGGTTGTGATCAAAGAGATGTATGACTAGAGAAAAAGATTGGCCATTCAAAGAGCAAAATCAGAAAATAACCAATGGGCAGAAAGAAGGTTTCATTCATATGCATAATATATTTAAAAAAAATCTAAAGGGAAGGCCTGGGTCAGTAAGCAGACTGACCTTGTGAAACATTTATGGGAGTGCATCATCCATCCCACAGACTGCGTTGCACTCTGCATCATTGGAAGGAATCTGACCATCAATGAGACTACAGTTCCACCATCTATTCACTCTTTGATTCAACAAGAATGAAATGTTTTTTATATGCAAAAATATAAAGGGCACAAAGATAAAAATGAAACAAAATTACATTCTATTGAGGGAAACATCTATACAGATAAGTAAACATAAAATATATAGCATGAAAAAAAGATCACAAAGTGTAACTAATGCAGAGAGAAGCATTAAAACACTTTTTAAATGCCCATCATTATTATCAGGGTGCAAAATAAAGAGTGCTAGGTTTGAAATGAAAAGACTGAGGTTCAAATCCTGGCTACATCACTCACAATAACCATGAAAACCTAGACAAGTAATTTAATCATATTGGGCCTCAGTCTCCATATCCATAAATATAGAGTGTACCAAATAGTCCCTAGGATCTCTTCCAGTTCTAAAATCTGTGGTTTCTACCTCTGCTCACACAGCTGAGAGAAATCAAGGTAGTGAAGTA
Organism: Sminthopsis crassicaudata; assembly: GCF_048593235.1. Lineage (NCBI taxonomy): Eukaryota > Metazoa > Chordata > Mammalia > Dasyuromorphia > Dasyuridae > Sminthopsis > Sminthopsis crassicaudata. The sequence continues at coordinate 576,142,051 of NC_133617.1, read as the reverse complement.
AGGAAACAACTAGATAACTTATTTTACCTCATTAAACCATTATCCTAGGAAATAACCCTGATTCTAAAAGATCACTGATCAGAGACCACTTTGTGGGAATGTTTATTTTTGGTTTTACATATAATCAGATACTTACCATAGACTTCTCAATAGGGATATTTAAAATGCCATTTCTTCTAAGCTTTGTAATATTAATTATCTAACCTTATGAGAGTGAGCAAACAAATGTGAGCTAATGGAGCTAATACTGGAGGGATATGAATTCTTTTCAAGAAATAAAATCTTACAGTCATTCAAAACTTTTAAAAAGTCTATTAAAGGCTCAGGCCTCTGTGTTTACTGGCATGGGGATGATGGGCAGAAGGTCTATTAGCTGAGTTACTAAAATTTATCAAAGCTATAGTAATACTACAGTCACTTTAAAAAGTTCTTTGCATCTTAAAAGTAAGTTCTTCATAATAATCACCACAATGTAAACAGACTGATTTCTAAGAGGTAGTCCAACTCTGACTAACTAGAAAACCAATGAAGTCTGAAGACAGGTAATATAATAACCTTTCTCCTCAGGGCAGAAAAGTCGGGGGAGTTATGAAGTAGAAGGGTGTATCCAATGTTAGATGTAGTCACTATAGAAAATATTTTTTGTTTAATTGTTCTTTTTTCTTTTCACAAGGAAGGTTCACTTTATTTTTTTTTATTTTTTTATAATTTAATTTTTATTTTATTTTATAATTATAACTTTTTTTTGACATTACATATGCATGGGTAATTTTTTACAACATTATCCCTTGCACTTACTTCTATTCAGATTTTTTCCCTTCCTCCCCCAAACCCCTCCCCCTGATGGCAGGCAGTCTTATACATGTTAAATATATTACAGTATATTCTAGATACAATATATGTGTGTAGAACCGAATTTTTTGTTGCACAGGAAGAATTGGATTCAGAAGGTAAAAATAACAGTTTACACTCATTTCCCAGTGTTCCTTTTCTCAATGTAGCTGATTCTGTCCATCATAAATCAATTGGAATTGGATTAGCTCTTCTCTATGTTGAAGATATCCACTTCCATCAGCATACATCCTCTTACAGTATCATTGTTGAAGTGTATAATGATCTTCTGGTTCTGCTAGTTTCACTTAGCATCAGTTGATGTAAGTCTCTCCAAGCCTCTCTGTATTTCTCCTGTTGGTCATTTCTTATAGAACAATAATATTCCATAACATTCATATACCATAATTTACCCAACCATTCTCCAATTGATGGACATCCATTCATCTTCCAGCTTCTAGCCACTATGAAAAGGGCTGCCACAAACATTTTGGCACATACAGGTCCCTTTCCCTTCTTTAGTATTTCCTTGGGATATAAGCCCAGTAGTAGTATGGCTGGGTCAAAGGTATACACAATTTGATAACTTTTTGGGCATAATTCCAGATTACTCTCCAGAATGGTTGGATTCTTTCACAACTCCGCCAACAATGCATCAGTGTCCCAGTTTTCCCACATCCCCTCCAACATTCATCGTTATTTGTTCCTGTCATCTTAGCCAATCTGACAGGTGTGTAATGATACCTCAGAGTTGTCTTAATTTGCATTTCTCTGATCAATAGTGATTTGGAACACTCTTTCATATGAGTGGAAATAGTTTTAATTTCATCATCTGAAAATTGTCTGTTCATATCCTTTGACCATTTATCAATTGGAGTATGGCTTGATTTCTTATAAATTAAAGTCAATTCTCTATATATTTTGGAGATGAGGCCTTTATCAGAACCTTTAACTGTAAAACTGTTTTCCCAATTTGTTACTTCCCTTCTAATCTTGTTTACGCAGAAACTTTTTAATTTGGTGTAATCAAAATTTTCTATTTTGTGATCAATAATGGTCTCTAGTTCTCCCTTGGACACAAACTCCTTCCTCCTCCACAAGTCTGAGAGGTAAACCATCCCATGTTCCTCCAATTTATTTATGATTTCGTTCTTTATGCCTAAATCTTGGACCCATTTTGATCTAATCTTAGTACGTGGTGTTAAATGTGGGTCCATGCCTAGTTTCTGCCATACTAATTTCCAGTTTTCCCAGCAGTTTTTGTCAAATAATGAATTCTTATCCCAAAATTTGGGATCTTTGGGTTTGTCAAAGATTAGATTGCTATTTTTATTCACTATCTTGCCCTGTGAACCTAACGTATGCCACTGATCAACTAGTCTATTTCTTAGCCAATACCAAATGGTTTTGGTGACTGTTGCTTTATAATATAGCTGTAAATCAGGTACACTTAGACCACCTTCCTCTGACTTTTTTTTCATTAGTTCCCTTGCAATTCTCGACCTTTTATTCTTCCATATGAATTTTGTTGTTATTTTTTCTAGGTCATTAAAATAGTTTCTTGGGAGTCTGATTTGGTATAGCACTAAATAAATAGATTAGTTTGGGGAGTATTGTCATCTTTATTATATTCGCTCGGCCTATCCAAGAGCACTGAATGTCTTTCCAATTATTTAAATCTGACTTTATTTTTGTGGCAAGTGTTTTGTAATTTTTCTCATATAATTCCTGACTTTTCTTTGGTAGATGGATTCTCAAATACTTTATACTCTCAACATTTGTTTGGAATGGAATTTCTCTTTGTATCTCTTGCTGTTGCATTTTGTTGGTGATATATAAAAATGCTGAGGATTTATGTGGACTTATTTTGTATCCTGCAACTTTGCTAAAATTCTGAATTATTTCTAATAGCTTTTTAGCAGAGTCTTTGGGGTTCCCTAAATATACCATCATGTCATCTGCGAAAAGTGATAATTTGATTTCCTCATTTCCTATTCTAATTCCTTGAATCTCTTTCTCGGCTCTTATTGCCGAGGCTAGAGTTTTTAGTACTATATTGAATAGTAATGGTGATAGTGGGCAACCTGTTTTACTCCTGATCTTACAGGGAAAGGTTCTAGTTTATCACCATTACATATGATGTTTACTGAAGGTTTTAAATATATGCTCCTTATTATTTTAAGGATTAGTCCATTTATTCCTATACTCTCAAGCGTTTTTAGTAGGAATGGATGTTGGATTTTATCAAATGCTTTTTCTGCAAGAAGGTTCACTTTAGAGTGAGGAAAAAAATTTTTCCCAAAGACATGACTGTGACAAAAAGATAAGTTTTCAATAAAATACATTTTTAAGAAAGTTATCTATAAAATTTTTACAAGATAGGAAATGAACACTAAAGGATTTATATATACTACATATGCAATGTTTTTTGGCATACAAATCTGCTTAATACAAATTTACTGAATTATTCTAACATGTTGATTTTAAGATAAAAGAAACTAGGCCACTTACAAAAATATTGAGTTAAGATTTATATGGAAACAAAATCTATAGCATAGCAGGACTGGAATTTCAGATCTGTTTTTTGTTTGAAGAAATATAATGCATATAAATGGCTCATTTCACCATTTTCACTGAGTTAACTAGATGGTCCCGTGGATACGGTATGGGGCCTAGAGTAAAGAAGATCTGAGTTCAAATCTAACCTCAGACACTTGCTAGCTATGTTACTTAGGCAAGTCACTTTACCCTCTTTGCTTGTCTTTTCATATGTAAAATGTAGATAATAGCACTTATTTACTGGGCTGTTGGAAAGGATCAAATGAGATAATATTTGTAAGGGATTTAGCACATGTAAGGATGCGGTTCCCGCAAAACAAGAGAAGGGAATTGTAAGGGTCCTTTAAATAGGTAGGCACAGTGCAACAGGAGATTTGAGTGGCCCAGAAATATTCTCTGTAGATATAGGACTGCCCTGTGGGTGAGATCTTGGCCATATTGAGATAGCTTCTTAATGGGTGACAAATCTCTCGCTAGTTGGCTGTGTGTGTGACCTCACAGGCCCTTTATAAGCCCACTGCAGACAGCAGTCGCTCTCTTTAACCTGGTGCTCTTTAACCTGGCTCCCTAGCCTGGGGTAGTCAAGCCAAGCCAAGCTGATGGATAGCCAAGAGAAGTAAGGAGTTTGGTAGTGAACACATGGGTCTTCTGACCAGGTGTTCACTAGGGAACCAACAAGTCAGGGCATTATGTGAGTAAGTAATAAAGGCTTTTAAGATTACATGTGGCTGTTCTTGAGAGTGTTACTGGTTATTAAACTACTATTCAAGAAATTATGGCCAGAGACCTTTGAAGGCCTCAGAGGAGACGAGCCAGGTAGAGTTAACACTGCAAAGGTCAGTGGTCAAAGGTACTGTGTTGGGCCTAGGGCAGACTAGTAATTGTAACTGCCAGGAGGGCATGTTACAAGCACATAGTAGACACTTAATAAATAAATGCTGTTTTCTTCTCTCTTTCCTTCAGGAAACGTTCTACATGTAATCTCCTTAAAATATTTATTACCCTCAGTTAAAGTTCTTACTTCAAAGTTTCTTCTAGAACCTTATTAAAAATCAGTGTTCAAAAATGAGATTATATAAAGAAGTGATGAAAACAGAATGCAGATTGAAGCACATTTTTCTAGGACATGTCTAATACAAAACTTTGTCTGGTCTGATGATATGTGTTTATAACAGAAATGTTTGTTTTTCTTACTTTCTCAATGAAGTAAGATGGAGGGAAATGATGAAAAGGAGAGGAGAAGAAGATAAAGCAGATCTTTGTTTAGAAAAAAATACAATTTAAGCTTAAAAAAAATTGGAATTTTTATATAAATACATTCTGATGATGAAATAAATGACATCCAAACTAAATATGTTGCTTAGTCAAGTTTTAATACTAGAATCTTAGGCTGGTCAAGCATTCAGCTCAGGGGTTCTTAAGCTGGGATCCATGAGTTGTTTTTTTTTTTTTAATATATTTTAGTAATTATATTTCAATACAATTAGTTTCCTTCACAATCCTATGTATTTCAAAACAATATTCTGGGAAGTGATCCACAGAGCCCCTAATTTGGATGTTGAGAGTAAACATTTTCAGAAATCTAAATAGACAAGTAGAAAAAAGTCTTGTTTGATCTTTAAGTGATTAAAGGGCATTATACTGATTCTCTTGGGAATATAAAGAAAACCATAACACTTCATGAAGCTTAAAATCTCAGAGTGAAGATAAGAAATGTGCACAAATAGCACAAAACAAAATGGAAGTGAGATAAAGGGTGCTATATTAGAGTAAAGGAAAAACGAATTACTTTCAGTTGGCTATGGGGGAAGGAAGAGATCAGAGTAGTCTTTGTGGAGATAAAGGTTCAGCAAGCACCACAATGCCATGGCCCCTGCTTCAGAAATCCCCAGTGATCATCAAATAGATATGTAGACTTTTTCAACAGAATTGTTTTTCATTTGCATTTTTAAGTATTGTGAAAATGATTTCATTATTTCTGACTTACCCAAATACAAACAGGGGAGTCTATTTTGCAAGGCAATTTCTTGGGCACGTAGGTGTTTTTTCACTGTCACTGGATAATAGGACCCACCTTTCACAGTCGCATCATTGGCAACAATCACGCATTCCACTCTGAAAGGCACAATATCAATTGAAAGTAAAAAATTTATGTAAAATTAAAGGCTAATTTCACTTTATCATTAAATCGTACCATCACAGTTGCTATTTCAATTCAATAATTGTCTATGAAGTACCTCTACATAAGCCTCCTCTAGACCTAGAATGACATATCCATTCTTTTTATATTTATAGAGATACATATCTTCTTCAGTAGAACAGAAGGTCCTTGACAACAGGGATTGTTTCCTTCTCAGTATGTCTATCACCAGAACCTAGCTCATAATTCCTGACTATTGGTTAGGCTAGCCAGCAGACAATACATTGAAGGTCAGTAGTTTTTCTTAGTAGCAACCAATGGAAAGCCTAAAAGGTTTAAATGCTTATTTTGAAAAGGAATGCCCCTGGCAAGTAGAAATAAACACTGATGGGACTTAATGAGGAGTTAGACCAAAAGTCTTCAGTTCTTCCTGCTGAGACTGTGGCCTGATCCCAAGACTCAGGCATCTTCAGCAATCTGGTCAAGGAAAGCCATTTTCATAAAGGCTGGTTTTCTCCTTCCTAAGCTGCGTTATCTTTAATTCAAATGGAGAGGTATATGGAGAGGAGTTCCTTTCCCCAGTATAGGAACTCATCCAGACTGGATTTTGTTTTTACTCTAAATAGAAGTTATGTCTCCTAGTGGAATAGGGTCCCATCCAAGATTAAAGAGCATATTTCCTAGAGAGCTAGAGGTAAAATCATTAGTTAGTCATGTCTTTCAGAGACTGACTTTTTACAGGAGCTGGGCCTTAAAGAAAAAATAAAGGAGAAAAGTCTGAATCCCAATCTAATAATTGGTATATCAATAAAATAATAATTTCTCTCACTTGTTATATGAGATTAGTGCTTATAAAAGGTTAATGCTAAAGACATACATACACACACATATATACATATAAATTGATCTTAATATCATCTACATGAAAATGATAATCCAAAGAAACCAACAAGGCTATATCAAGTAAGAGTATAAAGAGGGATAGCTAGATGGCATAGTAGATAAAGCACTGGTCCTGAAGTTAGGAGGACCTGAGTTCAAATTTGACCTCAGATACTTAACACTTCCTAGCTGTGTGATGCTGGGCAAGTCACTTAACCCCAATTACCTCAGGGGGAAAAAAAAAGTATAAAGACAAAAAGGGGCCCAGAGGAGAGCCTTGAATTCTGTGTCTGTGGGGACCCCACCTGAGGACAAACAGCTTCATTCTGTAACTTAGGTGGGGCTGGTTGAGTCCTGAGCTAAAGAATTCCAACCCTATAGAATTAAAGAGACTCATTCCATTCAGTTCAAATTCCAGCTCTAGCTGAAATCCAGCTTGTAGATAAAAAGGGCCAACTTGGAACTCCACCCACTAGCCCTATCAAGAACAACCCCCCAGCTTGTAGCCAAGGCTTATAAAAACTGCAACTTGGAACAACCCTGCAGAGGACCTAAGATGCCAAGGAATCTCTCTTCCTGGCATAGCAAACCTATGCTCATTGGAATAATATTTTCTTCCAGTGCTACCCTCTCTTTATTCTCACCTATTTCCCTAACGAGACTTTATGCCTCTCTGACAGGATTTCTCTATGCCTCTCTGTCAGGATTTCTCTACTAGAAATTTTACTTCCCAATGCCTATAATAAAACTCTTTTATCAATCTAGGTTTTCAGGTTTATAAATTCCTTTACAGAGAATCTCTGCACCACCAGAAGGGGGTTCCCCAAAATTCCCTACCCTTGTGCCGAATCCCAAGGGCTGTGGGGAAGCCAAACCTCTTCATTTGGTTCCCTGAACCCTGAACCTGCCACTACACCTTATCACTTAACTCCCTGACTACCAGATACCCTAATCTCATTTTGGTTCCCTAAATCTAGACTTCATCAATTGGTTCCCTGACAGAAGGGAACCCCAAAACTTAAACCTCATCTTATTTTGGTTCCCTTACCGGGAATAATCTTGAAAACTAGACATCCTCATTTGGTGACCAACCAGAACCCCAAAAACTACACCTCTCCTCATCAGAAACAATGAAGGTAGATAGTTATTCCCAGAAGTTGGCTATGAAAGGGAGGAGAGATCTAGGAGTTTAGCTCTAAGTGACAGTTCTTTAAAGAAGGAGGACATTCAGGTATGATTACAAGCACCAGGGAAGAATCCAGCAGACAAGGAGACTGAAGATTATAAAAGATAAAGGTGATGCCGGTGGAGACTATCTGTAAGACAAGCCAGTAAGTAGGGGACAGGATGAAGAGTGCATCACTCAATCAAAAACATTTATTAAATAGCTACTACATGCTTAGTATAATATTGTACTAAGTATTAGGGATACAAAGACTGAAATAAGACAATGCCCTTAAAGAGTTTCTATCCCAGTTGAGAAATACAACCTATTTGCAGCTATGTAAACACAAAATCTATACAAAATATCCCATGATTACACTGTGATCGAGGTTAACAACTAGGGGGTTATGATAAGGTAGTACTTCCCCAGACAGCCTTGAAGTGAGCCAGGGAACAGTAATACAAGGAGAGCATTCTAGGCATGGTAGTAGCAGAAGACAGAATGTCATGTGAGGAACAGCAAGCAGGCCACTTTACCTGAAGCGTGAAAGTATGAAGAGAAACAATATGTAATCATCCAAGAAGTAAAGAATGAAAACAGATGGTATAGAAATCTGCATTTTATACTAAAGGTGAATCACTGAATATTCCTGATCCATCCTATATTTCAGGAATAGCAATTTGGCAGCTGTGGAAAATGGACTGGAGAATGGAGAAAAGTGTAGAATATATATCACTGAGGACGTTTATGCAGACCACCAGGTTATGGCAAAATCAAACCGAAGTGACATTCGACCTAAATACACATTAGCAACACATACTTCCGGCACTGGGCTGAGGCGGCAGGGACAGAGTGTGAGGCAATACCGAGGTGAGGTGAGTTCCCAGGCCAGGGGTGTATGGTGTGGGAAAGGGAGAAAGATGCAGAAGACGGAGTACTGACGGCCTGAGGCCTTGTAAAGTAATGGAAGCCACCACAACAGACAGGCACAAAAGATGTACAGTGCATGCTGCACATGTCACAGCCACTGCAAGGGGAATATATGGACTGTGTCTGGTGCGCGAATATAGTAACAGTTAGTACTACAAGTCCCAGCTTGACTCTATCATTGTCATTATGCTGTAATGACAATGTAACGGCTTCCTCTCTAGTGCATGTTGTGGTAGCAACTGCTATTGTCACCCAGAGTGAGGCTCCTGGTACCAGGCCGTGGCCCTGTATCCATAGACTCCTCATGTCTAGCTGTTGTGGTCATCAGTTTTATCATTGTGCCTATGTTCTGTAGTTTCACAAAGAGATGGAATATTGCTATCATATGTCATCACCTTATAATCACTGGGGGTCTGATCTTAGTGCCCCCCCATTTATCCTGAGTATGAGGGGGTGCAGAGCTGGTGTACTGCTACATCCCCCTCCAGATTCTTAAGGTCCCCATACACTTGTGCAGCTTCAAGTCACATGATGACCTCCCCCGGAAGCCCCAATGTATGATTTGTCACTGAAGCTCATTCTGCACATACAATATATCGCGCAGTTATATACATACATGCAGTCTTTCCTGCGATTATAATAAATTATAAGTACAGCACGTACGATCATGCAGTGCTGGATCATGAGAATTGATCCCAGGATTCAGAGGAAGCCAGGGGCATTTGGGAGGGTCGCCTGAGCAGTGACTTGTGTGCAGTGAAGGTCTGAAGCGGGAGAGTACAGGAAACAGAGGCATCACAGCATAGAAGCAGCTTGGAGGAAGTTGGGTACTGCAGTCTGTATGTCTCTGTGTGGGCAAAGTTATTGCTGGTATATACATATATTGGTATTTTACTAATAGCAATTTGGAATCCCTTAGAAATAATGATGTCAAGAAAAAGAAAAATTGACTTGGAGTGTAGGATATTCAAAGAACAGTGAACTTAGTATTACTTTCTCATGCAGTACAAGGAAAAAGCTGTATGTCTGATATGCCAGAATACAGTGTCTGTGTTCAAAGAATATAATTTGCATCAACACTATGAAACTCAACATAAAGATAAATATAATTGTTTGGTTGGAGAAGTGAGAAAAGATAAAATATTAAAACTGAAAAATACATTGACAACTCAGCAAAATATTTTTGTGAAGCAGAAGCAGCTAAATATTTCATCACTGCAAGCAAGTTTTCAAGTTGCCAAGCTAATAGCATGTACTGGCAGACCATTCGTGGAGGGAGAATTTGTTAATGAATGCCTTCTTTCTGTTGCCAAAGAGATGTGTCCAGAGAAGGCAGATTTATTTAGTACAGTGAGTCTTTTAGGACCTACAATTACCCAGAGGATTAAAGAAATGGGAGACAATCTGCATCAGCATTTGCAAAACTCCACAAAAAAAAATTTCATATTTTTCCTTGGCACTCGATAAAAGCAATGACGTTTGTGATTCTACACAACTTCTAATTTTTATTCATGGGATGAATTATTATTTTGAAGTCATAGAAGAGCTTGCTGCACTGCAAAGCATCAAAGGAACAACTACAGGAGAGGATATCTATGAAAATGTTTGCCAAACTATGAATGGTTTGGAGCTGGACTGGGCTAAACTAGTCAGCATGACAACTGATGGTGCCTCTAGCATGGTGGGGTCTAAGAAAGAAGTAATTGCTCGCATTAACTAAGAGATGGACAAACATAATCATCCAAAAGCCATACGCTGCCTCATCCACCAAATCACTGAAGTGGGACTCTGTTATGAAAATTGTGGTATTTTCGAACCATTCTCCAATTGATAAATGGTCAAAGGATATGAACAGACAATTCTCAGAGGAAGAAATTGAAACTATATCCACTCACATGAAAGAGTGTTCCAAATCACTACTGATCAGAGAAATGCAAATTAAGACCACTCTGAGATACCACTACACACCTGTCAGATTGGCTAAGATGACAGGAACAAATAATGACAAATGTTGGAGGGGATGTGGGGAAACTGGGACACTAATACATTGCTGGTGGAGTTGTGAAAGAATCCAGCCATTCTGGAGAGCAATCTGGAATTATGCCCAAAAAGTTATCAAACTGTGCATACCCTTTGACCCAGCAGCGCTACTACTGGGATTATATCCCAAAGAAATACTAAAGAGCGGAAAGAGACATATATGTGCCAAAATGTTTGTGGCAGCTCTTTTTGTTGTAGCTAGAAACTGGAGGATGAATGGATGTCCATCAGTTGGAGAATGGTTGGGTAAATTGTGGTATATGAAGGTTATGGAATATTATTGCTCGGTAAGAAATGACCAGCAGGAGGAATATAGAGAGGCCTGGAGAGACTTAAATCAACTGATGCTGAGTGAAATGAGCAGAACCAGAAGATCACTGTACACTTCAACAACAATGCTGTATGAGGATGTATTCTGATGGAAGTGGAAATCTTCAACATAAAGAAGATCCAACTCACTTCCAATTGATCAATGATGGACAGAGGTAGCTGCACCCAGAGAAGAAACACTGGGAGGGGAATGAAAATTGTTAGCACTAATATCTGTCTGCCCAGGTTGCATGTACCTTCGGATTCTAATGTTTATTGTGCAACAAGAAAGTGATATTCGCACACATGTATTGTACCTAGACTATATTGTAACACATGTAAAATGTATGGTATTGCCTGTCGTCGGGGGGAGGGAATAGAGGGAGGGGGGGTAAATTGGAAAAATGAATACAAGGGATAATATTATAAAATATATATATATATATATATATATAATAAAAAAAAAAAAAAAAGAAAATTGTGGTATTTTGTGTTAACTTCATTAGAGCTAATTCAATAAATCACAGACAATTTCAGGAATTTCTGTCTGAGCTAAATGTTGAGTATGAAGACGTTCTATATCACACAGAAGTCCGTTGGCTGAGTCAAGGGAGCGTTTTAAAATGTTTCTATTACTTACTTCCACAGATTACAACTTTTCTGCTTTCAAAAAACAAAGATGTACCAGAGCTCAATGATGCAGAATGGAAATGGCGCCTTGCCTTTCTGACAGATGTAACAGAGCTATTCAACAATTTCAATATGCAACTTCAAGGAAAGGAGAAGCTCATTTGTGATATGCAATCACATGTCAAAGCATTTGAAGTAAAATTAGGCCTCCTCATCAAACAAGTGAAGGAGGAAAACTTCTGCCATCTCTCCACAACTCAAAATCTGATAGCAGAAAAACTGCTGATTGCACTCCCAAACAAAACATGTGTGGATTCATTGGAAAAATTGCAAAAGGTTTCAATTTAGATTTAAAGAGCTTCATCTCCATGAACAGGATATACAGCTTTTCCGTAACCCATTTTCTATTGACATTGAAAATGTGGATACAATTTACCAAATGGAACTGGCTGAACTGCAGAACTGTGACTCTGAAAGATGCATTCAAGTCAAGCAGCCTTCATAATTTCTATGCATCTCTCCCCTCTGAGACATATCCTAATCTCAGGAACCATGCACTCAAAATGGCAACCATCTTTGGCAGCACTTATGTTTGTGAACAGACTTTTTCTAGAATGAAACATTTGAAATCTCCACCCAGATCAAGACTAACGGATGCATACTTGCATCACTTGTTACGACTAGCAGTGATAAATATGGAACCAGACACTGACCATCTCATTAGCCAAAAGCAGACCCATAGTTCCCACTGAAATGCTGGTAAGTTTGTTGATTTAACTTTACTTCATTTTAAATATTGTATTTGTTCCTGTTTTGTTTCTTCACTTCAAAATAAGATATATGCAGCATACACAGGAATTTGTTCATAGTTTTTATTTTTACTATAGTCCGGCCCTCCAACAGTCTGAGAGACAGTGAACTGGTCCCCTATTTAAAAAGTTTGAGGACCACTGCATTAAATCCTTCCAATGAAGCTCATAAATTCTACAAATCTAACATAGAAAGCAAAGTCCTAATCATATTAGTATTTGAAAAGTTGTTTGTTTTTTTTTCAAGATAAGCTGCATAAGCCCTCTTTGTGTGGCCAGAAACTAGAAACTAAGTGGATGCCCATCAACTGGAAAATGGCTGAATAAATTGTGGTATATGAATATTATAGAATATTATTGTTCTATAAGAAATGACCAGCAGGATGATTTCAGAAATGCCTGGAGAGACTTACATGAACTGATGCTGAGTGAAATGAGCTGGACCAGAAGATCATTATATACTTCAACAACAACACTATATGAAGATCAATTTTGATGATGTGGCCCTCTTCAACAATGAGATGAACCAAATCAGTTCCAATAGAGCATTAATGAACTGAACCAGCTACACCTAGCGAAAGAACTCTTGGAGATGACTATGAACCACTACATGGAATTCCTAATCACTCTATTTTTGTCCACCTGCATTTTTTATTTCCTTCACAGGTTAATTATACAGTATTTCAAAGTCTGATTCTTTTTGTACAGTAAAATAACTGGGCATGTATACATATATGGTATTTAACTTATACTTTACCATATTTAACATATATTGGTCAACCTGTCATCTGGGGAAGGGGTGGGGGGAAGAAGGGGAAAAGTTAGAACAAAAGGTTTTACAATTGTCAATGCTGAAAAATTACCTATGCATATATCTTATAAATAAAAAAATTAAAAAAAAGACAAGCTGCATAATAGAAAACACATAAGGTTCTTACCCTGACACTCGGCCAATGCCTGTAATAATTCCACCAGCTGGGACCTCTTCATTACCATACAACTGATAACCTGCAAACTGGGAAAACTCCAGGAATGGAGACCTGCAGGAAAGAAAAGGATATCACATAAATTACTGCAACTAAACACAGTACATAGGCTAAAAATTTTTTTTCCAAATAAAAGGCATTTTTATTGATAATTTTCAAAGGTATGCTTTATAAAGAAATTTCCAAATGAAAATCAAGAATTGCAATTTTATTGGCAAAAAAAAAATTATAATAGAAATGAAATCTCACTCTAATTAGCCAGGTAAATAATAAATATTAAGTGCCAATTATGCTGGAGATACAGAAAATGGCAAAAGACAGTAATTCTCAATTACCCCTCAAAAATATCCATTTCTAATAACCATATAAATTAGGACAGGTATTCTACATTACCTCTCCTATATTAAAAAATATACTAACCCTGGATCTAGGAGTCTATCAATTCTTTCTCTAGGAAGCAGTTTTCCTCTTGATGTATGCCGTTTCCGTGCTTTCTCTCCACCTCCTATGACAATTAAATGATTCATTAACATTACAATAATAACTACATTTATATACTCTTTTAAAGTATGTGAAACACTAAATATACATTTTCATGTGACCCTTATAATTCTTCTATGAAATAAATAGTGTAGGTAATATCCTCTTTATATCCATCCCTTTTTCTCCACTTACAGATACTAACCTATTTCAGACTCTCATTCTCTCTCACCCAGACTGTTATATCATCTCCCTGCCTCAAGTCTTTTCTTCTTTCTATTCAATTACCAAAGCTATATTCCTAAAACACAGATCTGTTAGTCCACAATTCAAGAAGCTTCAGTAGTCCTCTTGTGTCTATAAGAAGATCCAATACAAATTCCTCTATCTAACAAAAAAGCATTTCATAAGAGGTTTTCAGTCACTTTTTTATGCTCATTGACACTATTCTGCATCCTGTATATTGTTCAATTCAACAGGCCTCCATGCTATTGCCAGAACCTGACATTTCATCCCTCATGTCCAAGCCACAGGAATACACAAATATTCATCTTTCCTGAAATCTTCCTTCCATAGCTCTGCCTCCAAGAATCCTTATTTTCCTTTGAAGCTCAGTTCAACTGCCACTTTCTACACAAATGCTTTTCCTGATCCCTTCACATTTTCAGGGCTTTATGCCCTACTCTTCTATTTGTCTGTACATATTTGGTGCTGACTGATATATGCAAATGATGTTTCTCACCAAAAGAATATAAATCCCTTGAGATAGCACAATGCCGGTACATAGTACTGAATGAACATATTTTTTTTGAGATCAAATAATTTATTGTTAAGGAGCCTAATTACAAGTGACAGACTCCATATTTAGACTGGTCCTCAGGAAGCAGACATAATCTATTGTTAGTAGTATACTCAAAAGTTTTAATAGCTTAGTGGAAAAAAAAAAAAAAAAAGCCAGATTCTGTACTCTGCTGTCATTATCTTTGAGAACACCAGGTCACCTTCATACCATGGTAAAATATAATGGAACTTTGTGAAGGCAACAAACATAGGTGATCATGCTTAATAAATGTTTACTGACTGAATGACTAGCAAAAGTATCACTTTTTTTTTTTTTTTTTCTTTTCTGAGGCTGGGGTTAAGTGACTTGCCCAGGGTCACACAGAAAAGTATCACTTTTAAGTCTAAACTTTCTTCAGTAGAATTAGGTAGCAGATTTAAAGAATCATTGGCCTTTTTAAATTGTTAACTTCATAAAGGTCAAAATATTCAATATGGCTATAGTACACTAAAAAAAAAAAGTCTTCTTTTCTTTTTTCTTTCAGAAGATAACCAGAATTTTGGGTGGTTCCTTACAACTCTACTACTAATACATAAAATGGTAATTCAGCATTGAACAAGCACTAATATATATTAGCCCTTCAGTAAATGAAATTAAATAACATGCTTGATTCTAGTATTTAAGTCTTTATTAATAATAAAGCTACAAATATATCCTTACTATTTCCTGAACAAGTGATTTAAGTCTCCAAAAAAAGAATATTATAGGCTGAAATATAATTGAATTAGAAGTTCATTCAAAGGAAATCTGAAACAAAGGCAAAAATGAGGGGAGAGGAAAAGTAAGGGGGAGAGAGGAAGAGAACAAAAGGTAAAGGAAAATTAGCTATTCACAATCTGTTCCATTTAACAAGGCTTCCTACAAATAAAAATATTTTACTTCATTATCCTAAGGTAACACTTTGAAACTCTGACATTTTGAATTCCTCTTTATTTTAAGAAAAAAATTAACAAGGGAAAGTATATTATTTTGAAATTAGAAAGCTTATGCCCTGCAGTAATGGAAAAAGGGGGGGAGGCCAAAACAAATTACACTCTCATCTCTTGTTCCACGTGTGTGTACAAATAAAAATACAAAATAAAATACAAAATACTAGGAACATAGTAAGAATCCCATACTCTTATCTATCCCCCTCCCAAAATTGATAAATTAGAACAATTCTAGGGTGAGTAACCATACCATGTACAGGCAAAATTGTAAAGTAGGTAATCTCTTATTACATCATCTTTCTGTTTTGGTACCTATCTAGCAAGTAACCAATACCATTCTCATTTAGTGTTGCAAAATTCCTCACCTATCTTTTGCCATGCTTAGGTCTGCTTTCCCCATAAATGCTCTTGTCCAAAAGACAAAATAATAAGGCAAAAATATGAACAAGCTTAATGGATTAGTGACCCATCCTAAATAATTAGCAGGAGTTTTTTGGAGACCATAATTTATTCCAAGCATAATATTTCAGAAACCTTCTGAAAGGCTATCTATTCTACTATTCTCATTTTATACGTGACAGAATTGATACCCATAGAGTAGCACAAGTAATTGAACTCAAATCCTCCAACTCCAATAGCATTCTCTCCAGTGTCACACAATGCTTATAAGAACTTCTATCGTGCTAGTTAAAGAATCTAGCAAACCTAAAAAGGAATACAGACACTTCTTCAAATTACATCATTAAATACACCTCTTACTCTACTTAAGAATAGGACAGCCTTTAAAAATATATAATTTCTTTTCTGACCAACAAATTAATGAGCATTCATCAACAGATAATTTATCAATAGAAAATAAGTTCCTTTAAAGATCGTGTCATTAATTAATTTGTATTTGTATCCCTGGCATCGAGCACAATATCTAGCATACAGTAGGCACTTAAATACTTATTGATTAACTGACTGATTAATGAAGTGTGCCAGGGATTGTAGTAGAGGTTACAAAAAAGAAAATCAAAAATAGCTCCTGCCAACAAAGAGCTTATATTCTATTGATAGAAACAACATGTAGCTATGTGAATAAATGCAAAACATATAAGAAGTACAAATTATTTGCAGGGAGGAAAGAAATATTAGTAACTGGAGCAAATTAAGAATGGCCTTTTGTACAAAGTGGCACTTCATTTTGAGCCCTCAAGGAAGCTGAAGGTTTTAAGAGGCAAAGATTATAAGGAAATACACTGAAGCAAGGCACAGTGAAGGAGACTTACAAGCAAGAAACAACAAAAATTGGGGCAGCTAGGTGGCGCAGTGGATAGAGCACCAGCATTGAATTCAGGAGGACCCAAGTTCAAATCTGGTCTCAGACACTTAACACTTCTTAGCTGTGTGACCCCGGGCAAGTCACTTAACCCCAGCCTCAGGAAAAAAAAGTTAAGGCAGAAATGGTAAAGGGAAATACAACATAATAAACTTAGAAAGAAAATCTGGGTGAAATTATAAAGGATTTTAAATGCCAAACAAAGGAATTTCATCCTATGGACAACAGGAAGTCACCTCAACTTCTGGGCAAAAGAAAATCATTATGCTTCAGGTATATCACTTTGGCAAATCTTCACAGGATGAATCATAGAGGCATAAAATTAAATTTTAAAATAAAATAAAAATTTTTTATATTTACCTAATATGATATGCTCTGTTCGCTCATGAAGTTCAGTTACTAGAGCTTTCATTCGTTCATAGTTTTCCTAGAACAGATTTTTTAAAAGAATTAAAAAGTTACATGGAAATAGATAAATGGTCAGAGGATATAATAAAATAGCAGTGGTAGTAGAAGTAGCAGCAGCAAAAGATATCATCATTGTTATCACTGGTCTGCTAAGTTATTTACATGTTAATTCATTTGATCCTCATAACAACTCTTTGATTTAGGTACTATTATTATGTCCATCTGACAGATGAGGTAATTGAAACTTAAAAAGCTTAAATGATTTGACTAAGCTCACATAACCAGGAAATGTCTGAGGCAGAATTTGAACTCAGGTCTGATCCCAAATCTAGTTCTATCTAAGAAACACTCAGAAAAAGAATTATAGACTAATATAATAACAACACTCCAAATCACTAATAAAAAGCAAAATGCAAACCAAAAGAGCCATGTCACTTCTTTCTCCCTGAAACAACATTCCTTTTCATTCTATTACTATTATACTAAGATAAGTTAACATTTAGTTATATGGATAAAAGGCTTTGTTAAACAGGCTGTGGTTTCACACTTAATATCTAGAAAGTACCCAGAAGGATCAGGCAAGAAGTAAAAGGTTTGGGAAAAAAAATCAATTAGAAGGATCTTCTCCAAGGGCACAGAAAGACAAAGATAGGTCTCCAGGTGTTTGGGGAATCAAAAATTTGAACACAGTAGTCAGGAGCCTAGATAGCAGTCCAAAGAGCTGCTGCAACAAGCTAGAAGGAATATAAAAAGTGTTCAGGAGTGGGAAGTACATTCCAATTACAGATTAAATAAATCTGTCCTTGAGTGGACATAAGCCCAGACAGTCAATAGTGTGAATGAAGGGAAAGGTAAAGTGTTTCCATTGTTTCTATTATCAATTTCTATTTTCAATTTCTGTTATCAGTTTAATAGCCTCCCAAAAGTCTAAACAAAATATTTTCCTTTTTACTAAAACAAAAGTGATATGCAAAGAGAAAGTTTGGGAAAGAATTATCCCTATTTGTTACATGTGTCCATTTCAATGAAAGGGTTGCAATTAAATACTTCTTAGTTTCATTACAATTCTTATTATGATACAAAAAGAAAATAAAAAATAATTCCTGCCAACAGAGCTTATATTCTATTGAAAGAAATAACATGTAGCCATGTGAATAAATACAAAGCACATTAAAATTACAAGTTTTTTTGGAGGAGGAATACCATTTGTCCAAATATTTTTAAAAGTAATCCATTTGTAAACTAATAAACTAATGGAAGTTGCATCAAGGTTACATCAAAAGAGGTTGCATAAAATTTTTTAAGACTGATATTTTAAAGTTGTATTTTTAAGAGTTATATTTTGTAAATAATTTGAAGCTACCTCAAAATCTAATATAATTTTCTGATTCTATAATACTTCAATCTATCATAATTATTACTATTTTGCTTTTTCTAGCATCAAAATGACCCAGTCAACAACCTAATTACATAATGATGCTCATAAAGTGAAATTAACAGGACTACATTGAAATTTTAAAAGAAAGCTATGAGAGACCAAGAAATAACAAAAGAGATTATAAAGAATGAGAAAATAGAACAGTGTGTGAAACATAAGAAAAATGACAGATCTGGAGAATAAGTTAAGAAGAGAAAATATAAGAATAATTGGACTGCCAGAAAGTTGTAACCAAAAAGAAAACCTTGACACAATAATGCGGGAAATAATACAAGACAGGCATTTAACACTTCCTAGCTGTGAGATCCTGGGCAAGTCACTTAACTCCAATTGCCTGAGAGAGACTTTCTATCAACCAAACCTGAACTTAGCAGAAAACTTAACATATAAAGCATAACATATCAAAGATCAATTTTAAGAAATTCAACATGGACAAACTGTCTAAACATGGACAAATTGTTTATGTTTAAGATTTACATCAATAATAGGGTAAGCTAAAAAGAAAGAATGAGAGAGTAAAGAAAAAATAGTAATCAGTTTATATAAATGAGATACAGAGGAAAAACAGATACAGAGGTATGTATTAGAGGGGAGAGGAGGACTCATAGTTCTGAAAATCTACTCACATCAGGAATGGGTTCAAAAGGCAACATTACAAATATACCATAAAGATTATAGCACCCTCCAAAATCTATAAAGAAATAAGGGGAGAGAGATGGGTAGATAGGGAGGCAAAGGATGAGAGAAGAAGACAAGGGAAGGATTCCCAAGGGAGGGGGATGGAGGTTAAGTAATAGTAAGCCAAGTTAAGGAGCAGAATTTAATGAAAAGTCAAAAGGGATAGAAAAGATTGTGTATGTGGATATGTGTGTGTGAATGTGTGTATACATGTATATATTTACATATGTATACATAAATACATCTTTTCTTAACTGTAGCTTGCTTAAGAGTGGAGGGGATGAAAGGGAGATATGTGTGTGTCTATGTGCATGTGTATGTATGTGTATATCCATATTTATATATGTATATATAAATATATTCTTTCTTAACTATAGCCTGCTTAGAGATGAAGGAGGGATGGAAGGAGGGAAAAAACAATAAAGTAAATAAGATGTGCAGTAGAGAACAAAAGAACAATTTAAAAGGAAGTAAAGAAAAGATGAATACTGATGAATATAATTTATTCTATTTATATATAAATACATATATATATATATATACTTTATATTTAATGTGTTTATAAATGACTTAGATAAACCTATAGAGGGCATACATAACATCTTTGCAGATAACTCAAATCTGGGAGAAAGCTAAACACCTAGGAAGTCAGGATCCAAAAAGATACTGAAAAGCTAGAATACTGAGCTGAATCTAGTAAGATAAATTTATTAGATCTTAATGAAAAGTCTGGTTCAAAAGAATGATTTTTAAAATGTAAGATAGGGGCAGCTAGATGACACAGTGGATCGAGCACTGGTCCTGGACTTAGGAGGACTTGAGTTCAAATGTGACCTCAGACAATTAAAATTTACTAGCTATATAACTCTGGGCAAGTCACTTAAGCTCAATTGCCTTGCCAAAAACAAAACAAAACCCTTATATGTGTGTGTATATACATATATGTTTATATATACATATATATAACATAAAAGTATAATATTATATATATATGTACATACATATATATATATATAATAAAAAAGTATAAGACAAAGGAGGCAAGATTTAAGAAATAGTTTGAAAAAAATCTGAAGGCTTTAGTGGCCTACAAACTCAGAGTGACAAAAAAGAATATGATGCTAAAGTGATTTTGGGCAGCAACAAGAAAAGTAAAGTTTTAAGTCAAATCCATCAAGTTGGTGAAAGGAATTGAATAGTTAACAAGAAAAAGAAAAACTTGGAAGCTAGAGGAGACAGAGGGAAAGATATGATAAATTTTTTTTAAGAATTTGAAAGGTAAACATATAAGGAATATGAAACTTGTAAATGGGCAAATGTAAGTCAAACTTGAGTTTCCAAAAGCAAAATGAACAGTCCACATGATAATGAATCCCTCCTGCAATGGATGTCTTCCAGAAAAGGATAGAAAACCATTTCTTGAACAGAATGTGAAAGATATTCTTTTAGAATAATGTATTAGTTGATAAATGGTCAAAGGAAATGAACAACTTTCAGATGAAATTAAATTTTCTAGTCATATGAAAAAACAATCTATTGATTAGAGAAATGCAAATTAAAAATTCTGAAGTACTACTATGCACCTCTCAGACTGGCTAAGATAAGAGGAAAAGATAATGATAAATGTTGGAGAACATGTGGGAAAACTGAGACACTAATACATAATAATGTAGTGGAGTTGTGAACTGATCCAATCATTCTGGAGAGCAACTTGGAACTATGCTCAAAAGGCTATCAAACTGTGCATACCCTTTGATCTCTAACTGGGTCTATATCTCAAAGAGATCATAAAAATGGGAAAAGAATCCACTTGTGCAAAAATGTAGTGGCAAGGAACTGGAAACTGAGTGGATGCCCATCAATTGGAGAATGGATGAATAAGTTATGGTTTATGAATGTTATAGAACATTACTGTTTTATAAGAAATGATCAACAGGATGATTTCAGAAAGACATGGAGAAATTTACATGAACTGATGCTAAGGGAAGTGAGGAGAATCAAGAGAACTTTGTAAACACAGCAACAAGATTATGTGATGATTAATTATGATGGACTTGGTTCTTTTCAACAATTAGATGATTCAGGTCAATTCCAATAGACTTGTGAGGGAGAGCCATCTGCATGCAGAAAGAGGATTATGGGGACTGAATGTGGATCATAACATAGTATTTTCACCTGTTTGTTGTTTGCTTTTTTTCTTTCTCATATTTTCCCTTTTTGATCTGATTTTTCTTTTCAGTATGATAAATGTAGAAATATGTATAGAAGATTAGCATATTTTTAACATATACTGGATTACTTGCTGTCTAGGGGAATGGAGTAGAGGGAATGAAGGGAGAAAAATTTGGAACACAAGATTTTGCAAGGGTAAATGTTGAAAACTATCTTTGCATGTATTTTGGAAATAAAAAATTATTATTAAAAAAAAAAGAAGAATATATTATAGTAGATAGCTTCTGAGTCCCTTCCAATTTTGAAATTCTATGATTCTGAAACCCTGCCATCCCCTTTAACTACATACCAAAGAAGTTAAAGACAAAAAATGATCCATTTATAACAAAAATATTCATAACAGGTTTTTTTTGTTGTTGCTATAGTCAAAAACAAACAAACCAACCAACCTAAACAAAATGGGTGTCCGCTAACTGGGGTATAGATAAACAAAAAGTGACATACTAATAAAATCCTATTTAGTATATGAAATGACAAATGCAAAAAATCCAGAAACACATAGAAAGATTTGTATGAAGTTATTCCAACTGAAATAAGTAGAACTAAGAAAACAATAAATACAATGACCACAATCATATAAATACAATATCAAAAGATCATCCAACTCAGCTCAATTGCACTAATTAGTACTTATTCCAAAGAATATACAATGAAATATTTTTCTATTTGGTAGTGGTGGGGATTAAGTTATGATTTTGTCAGGTTGGTGCTAATTAACTATTGTCTTGGTTACAGGGGAAAGAAGTGGGGAGAATGATGATCCAAAAGAAATCATGATATAACAAAGACATCAATAAAACTTTTTTTAAATAGATATAATCAAATAGTAATAAATACAGACTTCAAAGCTATAAAGTGATTTATATATATATATATATATGCATACATATATAAGTGTATATATATATATATATATATATATATATATATACATATATATATATAAATCCTAGGAGATAAGAAGAGCAAGTAACCAGCAAGATCTTTTGGGAGGACATGAGGAACAGCATATGTTTATGTCTAATAAGTAAGCCCTAGGGAGTTGCCTAAGCCATGAAGAAGTTGGATCTATCCAACTTTTAAATACTAGAAGGCAAAATTAAACCTATGTTTTCTTGACTCCATATCTAACAATCTGGTATCCATTATATTATATTATCTCTTACAATATATAAATATTATTATGCTCATTTTTCAAACAAAGTAAACTGTGGCTAATTTGATCAAGTAAGTAAACTGTGGCTAATTTGATCTAGTAAAAGGCAATGTAAAAACCTGAATCTAATTCTTCCTGATTAGAAATGACTATTTCTTAGACATTCACTTAACTAAAAGTGAAGTGCTTTTTGTTGCTAAGAGGTATGGACTACTAAAAAGGGAAAAGATGATTGGTTGGAATTATTGTGGAAGAACTTCATGAAGAAAAGAGATATGAGATGGAACAAGCTTTAAAGAGGTGAAGAAAGGAGAAAGACCAACATTAAACATTTCTGTTATTAATTGCCTCAGTAATTTTCCATTTCTAAACAAGGTTTCATAATTTAAATGCTGACAGTTTTGGGTCCTATCAATTTAATGATCAAAGACAATTCCAAAGAATTCAGAATGAAAAATTCTATCCACTTCCAGAAAGAGGAATGATGATCTCTGAATACAAATTAAAAGATCATTTTTTATCTTCCTTATTTTTCTTATCTTTTTAAAAAAAGAAATAATTGATAAAATAAATAAATAAAATAAAATAAAAGATAAAATAAAAAGTTCTATTCTGAACTAAAAGAAAAAGTGTTTAGTATTTCCTAAGTAATGGAATCCATGAAAACCAGAATAAATCAAATAGAAATTAATGACTCCAGGAAGCAGAGTCAAGATGGAAGAGTAGAGGCAGAAAATCACCTGAACTTTCCCATATTTCCCTACCCCAAAAATTCTAAAATAGTGTCTCTAGTCAAGTTCCAACGCAGCAGATCCAATAAAAGGTTGAAGTGAAACAATTCTCCAGCCCAAGATAATGTAGGAGGTCCAAGTAAGGTATCAGACAATTAGTCAGAAAGAGATTACAGGGGACTCTTTGACAGTACTAGATTCAAGATCCTGTTTTATTGCCTATATACAGTTCCTAGTCAAAATCCCAGGGTGAAGAATACTAGTACTTGAGCTAGGAGCTCAAATCATAATTCCAAGGTCAAAAGGAGACATAGCATTTGTGGATACAGAGTAGCAGGGAATGTGGTTAGGGCCAACAGGAACACCAGTGCCTTTGGAGCATGAAAACTTAGAAACCCTCTGAACTAGCTCTGAAAACATCAGCACAAAAAACCTAAAACTTGAGATAGTGTCCCCACCACCCACAGAATAGAGTCCAATTTTAACACAAAATTAAAAATCAAATAATAGCCTAGGGAAATGAATAAATAAACAAAAAGAACTGACCATAAAAATTTATTATAATGAAGGGATGATCAAGTAACAAACTCACAAGACAATGAAATCAAAACAGCTACAAGCAAAATCTCAAAGGAAAATGTGAATTGGCCACAACACAAGAAGAAATCAAAAAGGACTTTTAAAATCAAATAAAAGAGGTAGAGGAAAAATTGGGAAAAATAACAGGAGAGATGCAAGAAAATTATGGGAAAAGAGTCAACAGCTTAGTAAGAGGCTCAAAAAAAAATTCTGAAAATAATATCTTAAAAAGCAGGACTGACCAAATGTTTTTGTTTTGTTTTGAAGGCACAAAAATCCACTGAAGAACTTCTTAAAAACAGTAGCAATCGGAAAAATGATTGAATCTAATAGCAGTGGCTTCAGGTTATAGCACAGGCCCAGCAACAGAGTGGAAAAAGATATGGAACCCAACAAAATAGAGATAAGTATGAACAATTTCTGCAAAGGCAATTCAGTGCAGCCTTTTGCTTATCATAATCTAGAACTGACTATGCTTCTACATTGCTGCTGGCCTAGCACAGTATGCAATCATCACTAGACAGCTCTCCGGGAAAAAATGAAAAGACCAAAAGAACTGATAAGATCACTACTGCAAAGTACTATGATTGCTTTGTCTAACTACTATTGCTTCAGACTTGAGCACTGCTAGTTGGTGCCAAAGAAAGGCTTCAAGAGGCCTTTAGATATTTTTACCCATAGGGCTCCCAGTGAGGGGTAAGTACTTGTTGGTGAGCCAGGGGTAGTGGAACAATGTAATACTTGATATTGACTGCCATTCAAAAAAATTACAAGCAAGAAGCTCTTAGCTACTTTTAGTAAAGATGACCCTAATTAACTCTGCACTTCTTGCTCTGCCTAGTTTCTACTCTATAGTGTTCAGATACTACTTTCCTAAAATTTTTTATATGATGCCTCCTCCTTTAGATTGTAAGCTCCTTAAGTGGAGACTTTATTTTTATTAATTGTATCCTCCAGTGTTTAGCACACTGCCTGGCACATGGTAGATATGTTCAATGAACTGGATTAATTCACAATTATGATCAGTGACTGTACAGGAAGTGCCTTTCACTATAGCTTTGTGTTCTTAGTATTTCTCCCATTCATGGTTACCTCTATATATCAGAAGACACACTTTAAGAGGCAAAGATTTGGCACCACCTATCACATTAACCAATCATTTGGATATAAGTTTTAATCCTTCTGAAGGAAGCAAAGTCTAGGATTTATGATTATTCTCACATATTTAGTCATCCTTTTGAGGGGGTTATTACACTGCTTGCTGTCTCTCTCTCTCTCTTTTTTTTTTTTTTTTAAATTTTCACTCTTTTCTGATTTTGCTTTTCACCTCCCAGTCCTATTCTCGATTTATGTTTGCTGAATATCCTCTCCCCGGTATGACTAAGTTAGCTGTTGAATGGTTTGTGAATATCTAATTTTGCACTAATGTTGGATCTAAACTATTAAAATATTGACTTGACTTAGCAAGTCCACAACATATACCTTTCCATATAACCTAGAAATCACATATTTCTAATGATTAAACTGTCCTCTATTTGTTGCCCTCTGCAACCTCAGTTCTCAAACCTATCCACTACTGAAAAGTGATTCTACATTAAAGAACTTTTCCACACTTTTATTCTCTACCTGATCAAAATATCTAATTCTTGGCTTAGTAAACTATGGTCAAGCATTTTAACATTTCCTCCCAATACTCCATTATTAGGCAATCTGAAAGAGTTTTTTTTTTTTAATTTCTCTTTTTGTTATGTATTTAACAATCATCAACAAACATTTCAAAATACAAAAAAAAGGAAAAGGTCATATCTCTCAAAAGTTGTTTCCCCTCATATCATTATTGTGGTCAACATGTAATGCTGGGGAAAGTGGGGCAAAACAAATTTACAGCAAATTTCTCTGATAAAAGTCTCATTTCTCAAATATGTAGGGAAATGAATCAAATTTATAAAAAAATCAAAGCCATTTCCAACTAATAGTCAAAGCTTATGACCAAGCAGTTTTCAGAAGAAATGAAAGCTATCAATAGTCATATAAAAATGTTTTAAATCATTGATTAGAGAAACGCAAATTAAAAGAACTCGTGAGGTACCACCTCACACATACCTGATTGATTAATATGAGGGAAAAAGAAAATGATAAGCGATGGAGGATATATGGAAAAACTGGGACATTAATGCACTGTTGTTGGAGTTGTGAACTGGTCAGAATATTCTGGACAACAATTTGCAACTATGCCCAAAAGGCTATAAAACTTTGCATACCCTTTGCCCCAGCAAAACCACCATGTACATCTGTATCCCAAAATGGTCAAAAAAAAAAAGGGAAAGAACCTTTACATACAAAAATATTTATTGCAACTCTTTTTTATGGTGGCAAAGAATTGGCAATTGAGAGATACCCATGAATTGGCTGAACAAGTTATAGAATATAATTAAGAGCAGTATGGTATACAGCAATACCAATATTGTAACTGTGCTATGAAGATTTAGCTACTCTGACCAATATAATGATTCAAGTCAAAAGCCTCAGGATGAAAAATGCCATCTCGAGAGAGAAAACCAATAAACTGAGTATAGATTGAAGCATGGTGAAAAAAATTCACCTTTTTTATATTTCTTAATTTTTTTGCAACATAGCTAATAGGGAAATATTAATATGACTTCACATGTATAATAGATATATTGTCATCTCAACGGATGAGGGAGAGGCTAGAAGAAGGAAGCGAATGGAACTCAAAAAATTTTTAAATGAATGTCAATTGCAATGGAAAATGCCACTCCCATGCAGAGAGAGAACTAAGGAGATTGAATATTGATCAAATTATAGTATTTCCACTTTTTTGTTTGTTTTTTTTCCTTTTTGTTTTGAATTTTTTGAACACACATGACAAATGTGGAAATGTTTTAAAGAATTATATATTTTTCTGAGATATTCACCAAAAGTAGGAATCTACTGGTTCTGCAGACACATTGGTAGCCAACAGAGACCTTTTCTGAGAACTTTCTCCAAGGAAGGATTAGTGAAAAAATGTACTGAATTTATATTCTGTTAGAGGATTCAAACCCTGCCCTGCCACTTACTGGACAGTTACTCTACCCATTCTGGGTACAAATCTTGGGCAGATTACTCTACCTATTCTGTGCCAAAATGATCTCAGACTTCTTCCCATTTTAAATCCTATGACTCTACAAAATAAAGGCGAGAGCTAGAGCAGAGCCCATAGTGTGCAGCATTATAAATGTTTTATGGATAGGGACTGTATCTTTGTAATTTCAAAGAACCTACTGATAGACTGAGCTCCTGTTTCAAAAAGGATTCCAAAAGATCTACTATCTAGGATGTCATCTATCCCCGGCCAAAAGAATGTTCATGGACATGCTTCTATTCAAATTCCTTAATTTCATGGGCAAAGGTAGGATACCGATACAGCATTTATATTTGTGTGTGCTGCTGGACAAGGGACTGTATCTATAATATCAATGATGCAGTGAGTTCCCTGATAAGGAAAATTACTCTAACAAATCAAGTCACCATCTTTTGAGAAATTTACAGTCTTCATTTCCCACACACAGCATTAATAGGTTAAAGGACTTATCCAAAGTCTGAATCTGTCAATATGTATCAGAAGTAGGACTGGAACCCAAGTCTTCTTGATTTCAAAATGAGCTTCCTATCTACTACTCCAAGTTGCCTCTACTATTTTTAAAAATTTCTATTTCCTATATTAAGAACAACAAGAATAAAATGTATATACTTAAATGTCTACTTTTTTACCCTGTTATATAAATCTATGTGGATCAATGTTATTTGTTTTAAATTATAAGATCCTAGAGTTCAGGGAAAGTGCTAAGAGATACTTTGAATAGGGAAAGATAACTTTACCTAATGGGAAGGACATGGGTCTTGAAGCATCAATTTCAACCATAAAATGAGGTTGAGACAAGAAAAAAAAAAAAAAATAGAGACACACAGACAGATAGACTAGAAGACCCCTGAGGTCATTTCTAACTATTAACTGAGTAAGGGTGTTTAACTATTTCTATATAGTACCTAATACATCTTAGTTAGATGAACAGTCATACTTAAGGGACCACTCATTCTCTCAGTTCCACTATCCAGAATTCCTAGCCAAGCATATTGCTACTAGCTCCATGAAAAAGCCCAGGAAGCCTTATCCCATTTTCGCCAGTGCTATATCTCTGGGTGGAAGAATAGTTTTTTAAAAAGTTAACCAAATATAGTTGGGGTAATGTTAAGACGGGGTTATTTTCATGGGACTAGCAATATTCTTGGCTAGGAATTCTGAACAGTATGGCTCTAAAAAGATCTATTCCAATATATTAACTATATAATGTACAAATATACTGTGGGACAAGCTGAGTTCCAGCTTCTCAGGTACTTACTATTAAGGGAATGAATGGCCTTGAGTTTTGGGAGGCTGGTAATGCTCCCTTGACTCCCCAAATTTCTACTTATTCCATGGCAAAGCCAGCTCAGAACAGTAAATCCCTTGCCAATGACTTAATGCATAGAAGCTACAAAGTTGCTTTTTTAAAAAATTGACCTACTAATAAAAAATCAAATTTCCTCAGCTACCATTCAAAATCCTTTGTAATGTCTCCAACCTTCCTTTCTAGCTATCTGAAGTAGAGAGAGACTTCAGATAGAGATACTAACAGAATGCTACTTTGATAGTCCAGGGGATAAATGTACATTGCCTACATGACTGCTTGAAGATAGCCCATTCCACTTTTGGATAGCACTAGTCATTACAAAGTTATACTTACATCAAGTCTACATCTGCTTCTGTGTGTGTGACATTCATTGTGTACTGTTCTATCTTCTGGGGCCATAGCATGGTAACTCTTCAAATACCTGAACATGATCTTTCAAACATAACTAACAGTAGCTCAGCAATCAATCCCATCAGTCTTTTAATAGAATCAATGTAGTTAATCTGGGCCTGGTAATTAAACTCATCAACAATAACTAAATACTCTCTTACTATCTTCTTAATTATTGTAGCAAGCAATTGTATTTTTGTCTTCTTTGGACCAAGATTATCATCACTGGCAGAGGGAAAAAAAATGAAAATGCCATCTCCTCCACAAAGGCTTCCCTGATCCACTTAGTTTGAAGCAATTTCTCCCTCATTTGATCCTATCTCTGCAAGGGTTTAAAGAAAAAAATGGGTAGGATTCCATGGGCTAAGTCTATTAGAAAAGTCAACCCAGGAATGGAGAGCTCTCAAGAATAAAATTCTGAATGCAAAGAGTAGCAATTCAGATAAGGAAGAAAATGGGGGTTGCTAGTAAATGTCCAGATAACTCATCAATAGATTTAGATTTTAATAAAGTTATATACAAAAATATGGAAACAAGGGTAGTTATCAAGCTGAATACGAGAGTGTGGCATGGTCATACAAGAATAACCTTTGGAACACTAAAACTCAGAATAAATTCAGACTTTATACAGAGAACAAAAAGAACTTCTTATGGTATTGTTTTTTTAGCTTAACTGGGAAAAAGAAGAGCATCAAAAAAAAAAAAATAGAGCTCTATTGCTTGGGGTTGATGGGATAGATGGTAACACATGATGAAGAGGCAAAGCTGGTTATTCTTGCATAAAATATGGTCTCTTCAAATTTAGAGTGCATATCAGATTATGTCAGGCTTTCATTTCCTTCTCTAGCACAAGTTTTAAAATGAAATGGCTTTCTCCCCAAGGCTGAAATGTTCACTACTATACTCAGAATGTCTAGTTCAGTGGTCCTCAAACTTTTTTAATAGGGGGCCAGTTCACTGTCCCTCAGGCTGTTGGAGGGCTGGACTATAATAAAAACAAAAACTCACACTCTGTCTCCGCCCCTCAGCCCATTTGCCATAACCCGGCAGGCCACATAAATGTCCTCAGCGGGCCGCATATGGCCCACGGGCCATAGTTTAAGAACCCCTGGTCTAGTCTGATGATATCCTCCCCATCCTTTAAAGGTTTACATACCATCTTTTCCATGAAGGTTTTCTTGATGCACTGGCCTGAAGTAATTTCTCCCCCATTTGATCCCATAGAACTTTATCTTTTTGTTCCCTTATTCTAATTTGGATAAAGAAATGAATTTGGAATCAGATGATTTAGGTTCCTTCCTGGCTCTCAAGTTACTTGCTATCTTTGTGACCTTGGGCAACACTGTTCACTTCTTTCATTTATTCATTCCAATGGTTATTTGACAAATATTTAAGTATCTATCATGTGCAAGGTACTATTCACAAGATACATGTGTTATATATGTCACAATGTCATAGAAGTGACAAAAGCTCTTCTCAAAGAATGCATAAAAAGCAATGATAATGAGGACAAAGTTCAAGGAAAGTGCCAAGAGATACTTTGAATAGGGAAAGATAACTTTACCTAATGGGAAGGGCATGGGTCTTGAAGCATCAATTTCAACCATAAAATGAGGTTGAGACTAGAAAAAAAAAAAAAAAGAGAGAGAGAGACAGACCTTCAGACAGACTAGAAGACCCCTGAGGTCATTTCTAAACCCTATGACAAAAATGGTATTGTGTACATGTGTGAGACCACCTACTGGACTCTAAACTCTAGATAATAAATGGCAGATATTCATCCCCAGGTTTTTCAAATTCTGAACCCTTATCATTACATTGTCACAGGTCCCTTTCAGGCATAGAGTCCACAAGCCTATCTTTGATTCACATTCATCTTTATCTACTATAAAAAGCTACCACAATATATAAATATGAAGTGGTTCATATTTATATTGGATTAAAGTTATAATGGTTTTACAAATATTCCAATTTGATCCTCAGAACAACCCTGTAAGGCAAGACAAATGGGTCTTTAGTATTCTCATTTTATAAATGAAGTGGAATATAAACTCCTTAATAATAGGAACTGATTTATTTTTGTCTTTTTACCTCCAGTCTCTATACATTGCATGTCTATTTTTTTTTTGTTCACATCTATGATTTCTTAGTGTTGGGAATTAGTGTAAGGAAAATTTCTTCTCTCAATGCAGAGAGCGAACTGCTCTGCAACTTAGTCTTAAGAGAGCAAGACTTGAACCTAATTCTTTCTGACCCAAAGATAGGTTTTCTATTCATTATGCCAAACTCCCTGCTATATGATAGGTATTTAATAAATGCTGATTGAATTGGATTAGTGACCCTAGAATGCCAAGGGATAGTATGCAATAATGACTAGACAGCTGTCCTGAGTCAAGAAAATAATTTTTCAAATGCCACTTATAACAAATAGTGGCTAAAATATTTTGAGCAAGTCATATAAACTGTTCAGTGTCTCAATCAATGCTTGAAGACTATAAATTG